>NW_024070186.1:15542677-15754475 GCF_014754425.2 Oryx dammah | reverse complement strand
TTTTTTTTTAATTTCTTTTTTCTTTTCTCTTTTTTTAATTTAAAAATTTTAAAACCTGTTATTATTTTTTCTACATTTATACCTTTGTTTGGCTTTCTTACTGTTCTTTTCCCCTTTGAGTTAATCTTTAATGTATATAAATCTTCTTCATCTACCCCGATTTAACTTTGCATATTTATTCTCTCTTATTTCTTTCCTTTCCTCTCAATATATTTGTTACTTTTCTTTTCATAGCTTTATTCCCCACTTGGCACCTTGCTTTACTTTTGTTTTCCGGTTTGTGCTTTAGTTAGCTTTGTTCTTATAACTGGTAAATATAATTTTTTTATTTCTTTGTTTGCTGGGTCAATCTACTGTATTTTTGTTGGACTGTTTTCTCTTTGCTCATGGGTGTATATGTATATCTGTATATTTCATTATTTTAATTATTATTTGCCGGCTTTCTAACTGCCATTTGTCGGTGGTTCATCTTTGGTTTCTCATTTTTGGATATTTGTTTTATTCTCACTTAATGCCATAACAAACCACTTGTGGAATCTTCGTTCCTGAAAAGAGATCAAGCCCTGGGCCTTTGGAGTGGGAGCCCTGACTCCAAGACCCTAGACTACCAGAGAACTAACTCTAGGGAGTATCAAATGCTGAGAACTCACATAAAGGAAACCAGTTTAATACAAGACCCGGCATCACCCAACCACCAGTAGCACCCTGTGCAGGATGCCTCATCTAAACAAAACAAAACAAAAACACAAGCCCAATCATCAACATACAGGATTATCACCTAACTCAACCTGGACCATCAGAGGAAAAACAAACACAAAAACTCAACACGAATCTCACCCTAAAAGAATCTTACACAAACCACTGGACCAACCTTAGGAGGGCAGAAACCAAAAGGAAGAAAGACTTCAGCCTTGAAGCCTGGGAAAGTTCAGTTCAGTCGCTCACTCATGTCCGATTCTTTGCAACCCCACGAATTGCAACACACCAGGCCTCCCTGTCCATCACCAACTCCCAGAGTTCACTCAAACTCATGTCCATCGAGTCGGTGATGCCATCCAGCCATCTCATCCTCTGTCGTCCCCTTCTCCTCCTGCCCCCAATCCCTCCCAGCATCAGGATCTTTTCCAGTGAGTCAGCTCTTCGCATGAGGTGGCCAAAGTACTGGAGTTTCAGCTTCAACATCATTCCTTCCAATGCATACCCAGGACTGGTCTCCTTTAGGATGGACTGGTTGGATCTCCTTACAATCCAAGGGACTCTTGAGAGTCTTCTCCAACACCACAGTTCAAAAGCATCAATTCTTGAGTGCTCAGCTTTCTTCACAGTCCAACTCTCACATCCATAAATGACCACTGGAAAAACCATAGCCTTGACTAGACGGACCTCTGTTGGCAAAGTAATGTCTCTGCTTTTCAGTATACACAATGGAATATTCAGATTCAGTTCAGTCACTCAGTCATGTCCGACTCTTTGAGACCCCATGAACCGCAACACGCCAGGCCTCCCTGTCCAACACCAACTCCCAGAGTTCACCCAGACTCATGTCCATTGAGTCGGTGATGCCATCAAACAATCTCATCCTCTGTCATCCCCTTCTCTCACCCTCAATCTTTCCCAGCATCAGGGTCTTTTCAAATGAGTCAGCTCTTTGCATCAGGTGGCCAAAGTATTGGAGTTTCAGCCTCAACATCAGTCCTTCCAATGAACACCCAGGATTGATCGCCTTTAGGATGGACTGGTTGGATCTCCTTGCTGTCCAAGGGACTCTCAAGAGTCTTCTCCAACACCACAGTTCAAAAGCATCAATTCTTCTGTGCTCAGCTTTCTTTATGGTCCAACTCTCACATCCATACATGACTACTGGAAAAACCATAGCCTTGACTAGACAGACCTTTGTTGGCAAAGTAATGTCTCTGCTTTTTAATATGCTGTCTGGGTTGGTCATAACTTTCCTTCCAAGGAGTAAGCATCTTTTAATTTTATGGCTGCAATCACCATCTGCAGTGATTTTGGAGCCCCCAAAATAAAGTCTGTCTCTGTTTCCACTGTTTTCCCATCTATTTGCCATGAAGTGATGGGACCAGATGCCGTGATCTTAGTTTTCTGAATGTTGAGCTTTAAGCCAACTTTTTCAGTCTCCTCTTTCACTTTCATCAAGAGGCTTTTTAGTTCCTCTTCACTTTCTGCCATAAGGGTGGTGTCATCTACATATCTGAGGTTATTGATATTTCTCCCAGCAATCTTGATTTCAGCTTGTGCTTCATCCAGCCCAGCATTTCTCTTGATGGACTCTGCATATAAATTAAATAAGCATGATGAAATATACAGCCTTGACGTACTCCTTTTCCTATTTGGAACCAGTCTGTTGTTCCATGTCCAGTTCTAACTATTGCTTCCTGACCTGCATACAGGTTTCTCAGGAGGCAGGTCAGGTGGACTGGTGTTCCCATACCTTTCAGAATTTTCCACAGTTTATTGTGATCCACACAGTCAAAGGCTTTGGCATAGTCAATAAAGCAAAAATAGATGTTTTTCTGGAACTCTCTTGCTTTTTCCATGATCCAGTGGATGTTGGCAATTTGATCTCTGGTTCCTCTGCCTTTTCTAAAACCAGCTTGAACAACTGGAATTTCACAGTTCACGTATTGCTGAAGCCTGGCTTGGAGAATTTTGACCATTACTTTACCAGCGTGTGAGATGAGTGCAATTGTGCAGTAGTTTGAGCATTCTTTGACATTGCCTTTCTTTGCGATTGGAATTAAAACTGACTTTTTTCCAGTCCTGTGGCCACTGCTGAGTTTTCCAAATTTGCTGACATACTGAGTGCAGCACTTTAACAGCACCATTTTCCAGTATTTAAAATTCTGGAAATCCAGCTCAACTGGAATTCCATCACCTCCACTAGCTTTGTTCATAGTTATGGTTTCTAAGGCCCACTTGACTTCACATTCCAGGATGTCTGGTTCTAGGTGAGTGATCACACCATCGTGATTATCTGGGTCTTGAAGATCTTTTTTGTACAGTTCTGTGTATTCTTGCCACCTCCTCTTAATATCTTCTGCTTCTGTTAGGTTCATACCATTTCTGTTGTTTATTGAGCCCATCTTTGCATGAAATGTTCCCTTGGTATCTCTGATTTTCTTGGAGATCTCTGGTCTTTCCCATTCTATTGTTTTCCTCTATTTCTTTGCATTAATCACTGAGGAAGGCTTTCTTATCTTTCCTTGCTATTCTTTGGAACTCTGCATTCAAATGCTTATATCTTTCCTTTTCTCCTTTGCTTTTCACTTCTGTTCTTTTCACAGCTATTTGTAAGGCGTTCAGACAGCCATTTTGCTTTTTTGCGTTTCTTTTCCTTGGGGATGGTCTTGATCCCTGTCTCCTGTACAATGTCAGGTACCTCAGTCCATAGCTCATCAGGCACTCTATCTATCAGATCTAGTCCCTTAAATCTATTTCTCACTTCCACTGTATAATCATAAAGGATTTGATTTAGGTCATACCTGAATGGTCTAGTGGTTTTTCCCTACTTTCTTCAATTTCAGTCTGATTTGGCAATAAGGAGTTCATGATCTGAGCCACAGTCATCTCCTGGTCTTGTTGTTGCTGACTGTATAGAGCTTCTCCATCTTTGGCTGCAAAGAATATAATCAATCTGATTTCAGTGTTGACCATCTCATGTATTACTCAGAATGGATATTACTCAGCCATAAAAAGGAACACATTTGAGCCATTTCTGATGAGGTGGATAAACCTAGAACCTGTTATACAGAGTGAAGTGAGTCAGAAAGAGAAAGATAAATATCATATTTTGACACATACATACGAAATCGAGAAGAATGATACTGAAGAACCTATTTACAGGGCAGCATCGGAGAAGGCAATGGCACCCCACTCCAGTCCTCTTGCCCAGAAAATCCCATGGACAAAGGAGCCTGGTAGGCTGCAGTCCATGGGGTCACTAGGAGTCAGACACGACTGAGCGACTTCACTTTCACTTTTCACTTTAATGCACTGGAGAAGGAAATGGCAACCCACTCCAGTGTTCTTGCCTGGAGAATCCCAGGGACAGCGGAGCCTGGTGGATTGCCGTCTATGGGGTCGCACAGAGTCGGACACTACTGAAGCGACTTAGCAGCAGTAGCAGCAGCAGCAGCAGCAACAGGGAACCAGACATAGAGCATAGACTTATGGACATGGGGAGAGGGGAGGAGAGGGTGAGATGTATGGAAATAGTAACATGGAAATTTACAATACCATATGTAAAATAGACAGTGGATGGGAATTTGCCATATGGCTCAAGAAACTCAAACAGGGGCCCTGTCTCAACCTAGTGGGGTGGGATGGGGAGGGAGATGGAGGGAGGTTCAAAGATAGGGGATATATGTATCCCTATGGCTGATTCATGGTGAGGTTTGACAGAAAACAACAAAATTCTGTAAAGCAATTATCCTTCAATTAAAAAAAAGAAGAAGAACCATTGGTATAGATGGAGAGAACAGAGTTTGCCAATGTCCATGGTAATGCTTTCAACAGTACGTGAACTGTGAACTTCCAGATGTTCAAGCTGGTTTTAGAAAAAGCAGAGGAACCAGAGATCAAATTGCCAACATTCGCTGGATTATCAAAAAAGCAAGAGAGTTCCAGAAAAACATCTATTTCTTTCTTATTGACTATGCCAAAGATTTTGACTGTGTGGATCACAACAAACTGTGAAAAATTCTGAAATGGGAATACCAGACCACCTGACCTGCCTCTTGAAAAATCAGTGTGCAGGTCAGGAAGCAACAGTTAGAACTGGACATGGAACAACAGACTGGTTCCAAATAGGAAAAGGGGTACGTCAAGGCTGTATACTGTCATCCTGCTTATTTAACTTATATGCAGAGTACATCACAAGAAACGCTGGGCTGGATGAAGCACAACCTGGAATAAAGATTGCCTTGAAAAATATCAATAATTTCAGATATGCAGATGATACCACCCTTATGGCAGAAAGCAAAGAACTAAAGAGCCTGTTGATGAAAGTGAAAGAAGAGAGTGAAAAAGTTGGCTTAAAGCTCAACATTCAGAAGACTAAGATCATGGCATCTGGTCCCATCACTTCATGGCAAATAGATGGGGAAACAGTGGAAACATTGACAGACTTTATTTTGGGGGCTCCAAAATCACTGCAGATGGTGACTGCAGTCATGAAATTAAAAAACACTTACTCCTTGGAAGAAAAGCTATGACCAACCTAGACAGCATATTAAAAAGCAGAGACATTACTTTGCCAACAAAGGTCTGTCTACTGAAAGCTATGGTTTATCCAGTAGTCATGTATAGATGTGAGAGTTGGACCATAAAGAAAGCCGAGCACAGAAGAATTGATGCTTTTGAACTGTGGTGTTGGAGAAAACTCTTGAGAGTCCCTTGGACAGCAAGGAGATCCAACCAGTATATCCTAAAGGAAATCAATCCTGAATATTCATCGGCAGGACTGATGTTGAAGATGAAACTCCAATACTTTGGCCACCTGATGTAAAGAACTGACTCATTGGAAAAGACTTTGATGCTGGAAAAAATTGAAGGTGGGAGGAGAAGGGGATGAAAGATGGTTGGATGGCATCACCGACTCAATGGACATGAGTTTGGGTAAACTCCAGGATTTGGTGATGGACAGGGAGGCTTGGAGTGCTGCAGTCCATGGGGTCGCAAAGAGTTGGACATGACTGAGCAACTGAACTGAACTGAACTGATGGTAATGCTGTATGGTAACTGTGTGAGTCCCTTGGACTGCAAGAAGATCAAACCAGTCAATCCTAAAGGAAATCAATCCTGAATATTCATTGGAAGGACTGATGCTGATGCTGAAGCTAAAGCTCCAGTACTTTTGCCGCCTCATGGCAAGAACTAACTTACTGGAAAAGACTGATGCTGGGAAAGATCAAAGGCAGGAGGAGAAGGGGACAACAGAGGATTAGATGGTTGGATGGCATCACTGACTCGATGGACATGAGTTTGAGCAAGCTCCGGGTGTTGGTGATGCACAGGGAAGCCTGGCGTGCTGCAGTCTGTGGGGTTGCAAAGAGTCCGAGTGGACACAACTGAGTGACCGAACTGAACCTAATTGATATAATTTCAGAGGTGATGGCCTAATGAACAGAATTGTCAGTGAGATAGGTTGAAAACTTAGCAGGATCCCTTGGAAAGGAAGAGGTAGGAAGACCTGGGAGGACTGGGGACAGGGGGTCAGGTCGCTTATCTAGAATCACATCATCAGAAGGGGGTTAGTCAAGCTCAGACCCCAGAGCCTGGGAGTCGCCCTGCTCCACAGTGCTGGACGCCTTCTCCAGACCATGACGTAGGAGTATATCACCCTACCTGGTACACACCACCTCACTTAAACATTAACTTCATATGACTTCCTCTGAGGTAGTTATCATTATGATTCCCATGATACTGACAAGAAAACGAGTCGCAGAGAGGTGAGAGGTTCAATCACCTGCCCCCCATCACACAGCTGTTAGTGACAGAGCCAGGATTCCACCCTGGTGAACATAGGATCTGCTGAGTGGACCACCTTGAATCCAGTAGTCTAAAGGAACCACTAAATCTTTCTATGAATGTGTAGCACACAAAGGTAGCTTGCCTGCTTCCAACAATATTCTAGATGTTTTTCAGAATTCAATGCAGAATAAAGCAGGATAAGCAGAAATAAAAGCAAATTAAAAGGAACAGGAATAAATGTGGCCAGATGTCGAGACACTTGTTTGTGGTTTTAGCATTGTATTTTCTGTTACTGAGTCCTGGAACAGACAGTTTAGGCTGTTGAGACTTCATTGTCTTATATAGAAAAGATGCGGATTTGTGTAGAATGACAAGTATTTTGTTGGGTTTTTGTTTTGTTTTGTTTTTTTGCATTTCCTTCATCCTTACAAATGTCATGGTCTGGGCACCTGCAGGCACTCCTGCCCCAGGAACAGCCCATCCAGCTGTCGGCAGAGCTCCCTGCTCACTCACATTCCTGCCTCTGATCAGCAAGATTATACCACACCCTAGTTTTCCTCTTTTATCTGCTGCCTTGCCCCAGTGGGTCAGCTCTCTTTCTACTGTACCACACAATTTCTATTCTCTTTCCTTGGACTTCCTTTCTGACTGAGATGGTAAAGAATCTACCTGCAATGCAGGACACCTGAGTTTGACCCCTGAGTTGGGAAGATCCCCTGGAGAAGGGAACTTGCCCCTTGGGAGCTTAGCTGTCTTCTGTTGTATCACACAATTCCTGTCCTCTTTCCTTATCATTGTTCTGATTAAGTCACTATACTGTCGTCGTGGTTTGAGCAAAATTCAGCTTTTACATGATTATAACTGTGAGCATAAAATTCAGAGACCTTTACTTGATTGGAATATTTTACCAAGTGAGAACCCAACTTCTGGCGAACAAGGATACTTCCAGCTGGAAGGTGGTTAGGAGGTGTGGCTCCCAGTGCTCACAACTGGGTTTATAAATCTTGAATGAGTAAGTGCCTTGTCTTCTAGTGTGATTTGTTACTAGAAATTTACATGTCTTTGTATTGCATGAGCTGACTTGTTCATAACCGCAGGGTCATGATGACATGAAGAAAGTGTAGGTTTTGTTTAAGGTCAGAGTGAGCACTGGGGGGATGTCAGGAAGGTTTTAAGTTTTGGTTATGTGGCTGTGAGGGTCCGTCTCAGGATATATTCAAACTCTAGCCTCTAGTTTGGTTTTTACTAACAGGATGAAGTAAATGTTCTTCATGACTGAAGCATGTTGTGTGCAATAATTACGTTTTGTTCGTGGTTGGCTCTCTCGGTTTTCCATGAACTTAATGTCAATTTAATCCCTAAATTTCCTCCAGTTAAAATAAATCTCTCACATTAGGTATTTGCCAACTTCACCTTGTGAAGCTTCTGTTCCTCTTCAATCAGCCAGGTTGTCCTGAAGCCACTGTGTGTCTGTCATCCCAGGACCCCCCTCTAACACCACTCTGGAAGACCTCTGGCTCCTTCTCTGCAGTTGGAGCCCCTGTTTCCTGGATACAGTACCTTCCGCTTTCTTAGTTTTCACCCTTGTTTTGCTGGAGCACACCTTCCAGTAACATCTTGAGAAAAGGTTACAGAGGAGGTAATGTTTTTTAAAGATTCTTCATGTTTAAAGTGTATTCATTCCCACTCACAATCAACTGATAGTTAGGCTGAGTATAGACTTATTGACTACAGTGTTACTATATAAATGGGCTTCCCTGGTAGCTCAGCTGGTAAAGAATCCACCTGCAATGCAGGAGACCCCTGTTTGATTCCAAGGTTGGGACGATCCCCTGGAGAAGGGATAGGCTACCCACTCTAGTATTCATAGGCTTCCCTGGTGCTCAGACAGTAAAGAATCTGCCCCCCAATGCAGGAGACCTGGGTTCGATCCCTGGGTTGGGAAGAGCCCCTGGAGCAGGGCATGGCAACTCACTCCAGTATTCTTGCTTGGAGAACCCCATGGACAGAGGAGCCTTGTGGGCTACAGTCTGTGGGATCGCAGAGTCGGACATGACTAAGCACAGCACAGCACTGTATAAATAGCATCCATTTTGAATTTTAAGTCATTGCTTGGAATTAAGCAACTGTCCCTCCAGCAACATTTGAGTGAGATGACTGTGAGATTGCACTTCTCAGATTTCTAGTGGCAGGAAGTTCATTGAGGAAGAGTTCCAGCTGCTGCATTCTGAAATCCCTAGCAGGTTTGCTGGAGACCAGGCTTCCCCTGGCTGCTTCCAGCCAGTGACTGAGGACTGTTACAGGAAAAAAAAAAGTTCATGACACTTTGTGAAAATGGCCAGGCAGACTTTATTCAAGGGGGTGATGGCAGTAGATGTGGGGACGACTGCTGTGAGGTCCTGCAGTGAAGGTAAGAAATAGGATTCAACTCCAGATACATCGTGGGCAAAAAGTGAGCGCCAAGAAGCAGTGTGGAGACCATGGATGGAAGCCTACCAAGAGGAAGCACCAGGGATTAGGGCATTCTGGCTAAACAGGCTAAAAAGATTCTTGCTAAAGGCAGGCCAGGGTGATCAGACATCACCTGGAGGCTAGGAAGATAAAGCGAAGTCACTCAGTCGTGTCCGACTTTTTGTGACCCCATGGACTGTAGCTACCAAGCTCCTCTGTCCATGGGATTTTCCAGGCAATAGTACTGGAATAGATTGCCATTTCCTTCTCCAGGGGATCTTCCCGACCCGGGGATCAAACCCAGGTCTCCCGCATTATAGACAGACGCTTTACCATCTGAGCCACCGGGGAAGGAGGATAAGGAAACTGATTTTATATAGGTGATGATCAGATATCAAAGGTGGGGCATTTAACCACACCTTTAAACTGACTTAACAGAATTCCTACTAAAATTGTACAATGTGAAGATAAACACCGAAGTTTATCCAAAAGTCAAGCCTAGTTTAAAAAGACTTCAGGGCAGGGCTTCCTTGGTGGCTCAGTAGTGGTAAAGAATCCACCCGGCAATGCAGGAGTTGTTCAGTCACTCAGTCGTGTCCACTCTTTGCGACCCCATGAACTTCAGAATTGCAGGAGACACAGGTTCAAATCCCTGATCTGGGAGGATCCCACATGCTGAGGAGCAACTAAGTCCGAACTGATCCTGTGCTGTAGAGCCTGGAAGCCACAACTGAAGCCTGAGCTTCCTAGAACCCATACTCCAGAGCAAGAGAAGCCACTGCAATGAAACACCCACACACCGAAACTAGAGAGGAGCTCCCACTCGCCACAACTAGAGAAAAGCCTGCACGGTGACTAAGACCCAGCACAGCCAAAAATTAAATAAAAGAATAAAATTATTTTAAAAATCTGAAAAAGAGCTTGGAGGGCTTGAGTAGATTTTGGCCAAAAAGATAGTAACCCTTGTCAGAACCTAGAAGCAGGAAACTCCATTCCTGGGAAACACAAGCTCAGCTGAAGGCCAGATTGAGGTCTCAGATGTCCAGTGACCTTGCTGTAACCTCCTGAGACTGCCTAGCAGCCTGGGACATGTCCACCCCAGCTTTTCCTCCCCTTAGAGTCAGGCTTGAGTTGGGGGTCTGCACACCATTTTCCCAATAAAAATTCTTGGCATTTAGCTCTGTTTCGCCATCTGCTCCTCAGAGGACTCAGATTAACACAGTGAGAATGATTGCTTCCTCATAGTCTGTCCAACAAAGCATGTTGACCAATATTTTGATTTTTTCCATTCCAAGAGAA
Organism: Oryx dammah; assembly: GCF_014754425.2. NCBI lineage: Eukaryota > Metazoa > Chordata > Mammalia > Artiodactyla > Bovidae > Oryx > Oryx dammah. The sequence continues at coordinate 15,744,233 of NW_024070186.1, read as the reverse complement.
GAACGTTCATCTCAGATCATGTTTTACTCTCATCATTCTTGCTGTGAGTGAACCCAAGTGAATCCAGGGTCTTTTCATGCTAAAAACAGCTAGCTGTATGTCAGCTCTCCCCCTCCATGTCTATGATCTGTGCTTGGTTGAATCCACTGATGTGGATCTAGCAGATACAAGGGTCAGCTATGCAACTTGAGCACTTGGATTTGGGTATCCCTGGCAGATCCTGGAACCAACTCTTTGCAGATACTGAAGGAGGATGATATATCCTGTGAACTGTTCATATCTCTTGCCCATTTTATTCCTATCATTGGGCTTCTAAAATTGATTTCTTTATGTATTAAGGTAGTTAGCCCTTTTGTGTTGTAAAACTGTTCTCCATACTTTGCTTTTTATTTTTTAGACACCTTTTTTAAACATGCTTACCCATGAGTTCTTTGGTGGCTCAGATGGTAAAGAATCCACCTGCAAAGCAGGAGAGCTGGGTCTGACCCCTGGGTTGGGAAGATCCCCTGGAGGAGGGAATGGCAAGCCCCTCCAGTATTCTTGCCTGGAGAATTCCTGTGGACAGAGGAGCCTTGTGGGCTACAGTCCATGGGGTCACAAAGAGTCAGGCATGACTGAGTGACTAAGCACAGCACATGATTTAGTTTTGGCTTCCCAGGTAGCCCAGTGGTAAAGAATCCTCCTGCCAATGCAGGGGCCACGAGAGACATGGGTTCAATCCCTGGGTCAGGAAGATCCTCTAGAGTAGGAAATGGCAACCCACTACAGCATTCTTGCCTGGGAAATCCCATGGACAGAGGAGTCCATGGGGCCACAAAGAATTGGACATGACCGAATGACTAAGCATGTCCATGCTGTAGTTAATATAGGACCTTTAACAAAGCAAATACACCCCATATAGTGAAAGCAAAAGTTTAAATATTTGAAAAGCAATGAAAACAACCCAAGCACAAAAGCATCGCACACACAAAAAAACCCAAATATATCTTACATGTTAATAAGTGGCCTATAAACTGCCAAGAAGGTGATTCTTAGATTGAATCACAGCACAAAAATCCCAAATTATGCAGTATATTAAAAACATGTACATACAAAATAATTGAGATCACAGGGCAAACCACTACCCTGAAAACTGGAAAGGCAGGCAGATTCATAGAATCACAGCTTACCTGGAACAGAGAGCTCAGCTGGAGCCTGCATTAGGTAGGAACCCTTAAAGGTAAAATGACTAACTACTGGAGATTGAGCTTGGACAAGCTTGAGAAATTAACTCCTGGAAGCCAAGCCTTGGAGGAGCTCCTAGGCCTTCCTGAGTTTTTCCTCCAAGAGCCCTACCAGGCTTTCGGAGTGAAGATCAAAGAAAAAAATCCCCTTGAGCTTCTGGCAGTGAGAGTGGGAAAGTGCTGTGCTGTGCTTTGCTAAGTTGCTCAGCAGTGTCTGCAGCCCCATGGACTTTAGCCCGCTGGGCTCCTCTGTCCATGGGGATTCCCCAGGCAAGGATACTGAAGTGGGTTCCCATTTCCCACTCCAGGGGATCTTCCCATCCCAGGAATCAAACTCAGGTCTCCCACGTTGCAGACTGATTCTTTCAACTAGGGCTTCCCTGATAGCTCAGTTGGAAGATTCAGCCTGCAGTATAGAAGACTCTGGTTCAATTCCTGGGTCCAGAAGGTCTGCTGGAGAAGGCATAGGCTACCCACTCCAGTATTCTTGGGCTCCCCTTGTGGCTCAGCTGGTAAAGAATCCACCTGCTATGCAGGCAATCTGGATTCCATCCCTGGGTTGGTAAGATCCCCTGGAGAAGGGGAAAGGCTACCCACTCCAGTATTCTGGCCTGGAGAATTCCATGGATTGTGTAGTTCATGGGGTCACAAAGAGTCAGACATGACTGAGCCACTTTCACTTCTTTACCAACTGGGCCACCAGGGAGGTCCAAGAATACTGGAGGGAATCCCTTCTCCAGGAGATCTTCCCCAACCCAGGAATCGAACCGAGGTCTCCTGCATTGCAGGCGTATTCTTTACCAGCTGAAGTTCCAGGGAAGCCAGTGGAAAAATAGCCCTTTTGAAATATGTTCACAGTGTTCTGTTCTCCTTAACAATAGCCTGCCTTCAAGGGAAGTGGTTTTACCAGAGTCTAATCAATGTAGATTTTAACAAAGGCTAACCTGATGCTTTTGAACTGTGGTGTTGGAGAAGACTCTTGAGAATCCCTTGGACTGCAAGGAGATCCAACCAGTCCATTCTGAAGGAGATCAACCCTGGGATTTCTTTGGAAGGAATGATGCTAAAGCTGAAACTCCAGTACTTTGGCCACCTTATGCGAAGAGTTGACTCATTGGAAAAGACTTTGATGCTGGGAGGGATTGGGGGCAGGAGAAGAAGGGGACAACAGAGGATGAGATGGCTGAATGGCATCACTGACTCAATGGACGCGAGTCTGAGTGAACTCCGGGAGTTGGTGATGGACAGGGAGGCCTGGTGTGCTGCGATTCATGGGGTCGCAAAGAGTCGGACACGACTGAGTGACTGAACTGAACTGAACTGAACTGAACCTGTGTTGGGGAGGAAAATACCCAACTCCAGGCCCCTCTGGCCTTTCTGTCTCACCTAAGGAGTGAAAGAAAAAATAAGGTCACTTGTGAAGGCCACAACCCAGGGGCACAGGCTCACTGAGAGACTGAGACCTAGTCACATGACTAGAGAACATATCCTCATCCGATGTCTCATTACCGCATAATAGGGCTCCTGTAAAATAACTAAGGATTAAAGCTGAGAAGAACCGAAAGTCTCAAACCCAGTGTTGAAGAGTCTGTTGCTGTTCAGCCCCTAAGTCAAGTCTGACTCTTTGTGACCCCATGGACTGCAACACAACAGGCTTTCCTGTCTTTCACAATCTCCTGGAGCTTGCTCAGATTCATGTCCATTGAGTCAGTGATGCTATCTAACTGTCTCATCTTCTGTCGCCCCGGTCTCTTGCTGCCCTCAATCTTTCCCAGCATCAGGGTCTAAAAAGCCTATAGGGATACTCAAGAAGGCAGGGAGAAATGTTAGCCTCTGACACTTAACAGCTGTAGCAGATAGTAAACACAACTCAGCTCCTTGCCAGATGAACATAAAGTTCATGTTAAACACCAAGTTATCTATGTCTGGCTTTCAGCAAAAAAAAACAATGCTTATTAAAAGTAACAACAACAACAACAACAATTTAAAGAAACATAAAAAGCATCAGTAGCTTACCCAAATATAGCAGAGATTTTGGAATTTATACAAAAGGAATATTAAAACAACTATGGTTAATATACTAAGAGTTGTAATGGAAAAAGTGGACAGAATGCAAGAACAAATGAGTAATGTAAGCAAAGACATGGAAATCCCAAGGAAGAATCAAAAGGAAAAGGCAGAAATGAGGAACACTTTTAATGGGCTCATTAGTGGACTAGACACATTCAAGGAAAGAATCAGTGAGCTTAAGACTATGTCAGTAATACCTCCCAAACTGAGAAAAGGAGAAGAAAAAAAAAAAAAAAGAAGAAAGAAAGAAAAACTTGGAAAAACAAAAAAGAAGAGAACATCCAACAACTGTGGGACAGCTTCAAAAAGTATAATATATGTAATAAGAATACCAGAAAAAGGAAAAGAGAAAGAAACAGCAATATTTGAAGTAATACTGCTGAGAACTTTTCAAAATTAGACACAGACATCAAACCACAGATTCAGGAAGCTCAGAGAATTCCAAGTACGATAAATACCCCAAAATGTACACCTAAGTAAATTGTATTCAAACTAAAGAAGATAGAAGACAAAAAGAAAATCTTGAAACTAGCTGGGGGAGGTGGGAATAGCCACAAAACAAAAAACACCTTACCTGTAAAAGAACAGGATAAGAATTACATCAGACTTTTCTTCAGAAATCAAGCAAGCAAGCAGAAACCATGCATGCAAAAATAAATTGGAGTGAAATATTTAAAGCAAAGTGAGCATACCATTTTAATTCCTTACCAAGAGCTACAGTTTAGCCACTATATTCACCAATGCTTGGTGTGGTCAGTCTTTCTACTTTAAACATTCTAATAGGTGTGCAGACTGTGGTTTAAATTTGCATTTCTCTAATTACTAATAATGTTGAGCCTCTTTTTGTGTGTTTATTTGTTGTAAGTGTATTTTATTTGTGAAATACCTATTCAAATCAGCTCATTTTTAATTGTTTTTTTTTTATTATCATTTGAGGTTTCTTTATATATTTTGTATTCAGGCTCTTTATTAACTATAAGATTTGCATACAGATTTTCCCATTTTTGTGTCTTGTGTTCTCCTCCTAGCTGTGTTTATCAAAGCCCAGAGAATCTTAACTCTAATGAAATCTAATTTACCAGTTTTTTTTCCTTCTACAGAACATGTTTTTCATGGCATATCTAAAAACGTTCCATCTAACCCAAGGTCACAAATTTTTTCCCCAAAGTGCTCCAAAGTTTCTTTTAAACTTCTGGAATTTTGATAGTTTTAGGTTTTCACTTTATGTAAGATGATATATCCATTTTGAATTTTTTTTGCAGATGATGTGAAATATGAATCGTAATCATTTAGAAACATGGCTATACATGTGTTCCCCATCCTGAACCTCCCTCCCTCCTCCCTCCCTGTAAATGAATAAATAAGTAATAAAAACATGGCTAATTAAATCTACAGCCATGTGTTCATCACACTGTCTTTCTCTATTGAATCCTCTATGGGAACTCTATTTCCATATGAGTTTTTGAATAAACTTATAAATGTCTATACAAAAAGCCAGCTGGCTTTTTTTTTTTTTTTTAATTAAGATTGGCTTGGATCTCTAGATAATTTGGGGGAAATTGACATCTTGGTAATATTGAGTCTTTTACTCAGCTCCATTTATTTAAATCTAATTTGTCTCAGTAATGGTTTGTAGTATTTATGTATCTTACAGACATTTTGCCATTTTTAATCTCTAAATCTCTCACACTTTTATGCTATTGTGCATATTTTTTAAATTAAAACCTACAAAATAAATTTAAAATTTTAATTTCTAATTGTTTGTTGCTAGTATATAAAAGCAGTTGATTTGCATTGCTGTATAATATTGAATTGCATAAATATAGTACAATTTATTTATTGTTGAATGACATTTGGGTCATTTCTACTCTGGAGTTGTGATGAATCCTTGTGCTATAAATAGTTCTGTTCATACTTTTGCTGAATATGTGCATATATTTTGGTTGAGTATTGGGGGGTGGGGCATAAACACCCTTAGTTTCAATGACTAGGACTCATAAGTCTAAATAAGGGTTAATACTACAGATAAAATTTGTTATAGCAAAAGACACAGAGCAAAAGCTACTGAATGGTTTGCTCGTGGAGAATTTTCTAAGTTTCAAATATCTTTATTTGAATGTCTCTTTCAAATATCTTTATTTCATCTTCATTACTAAAAGATTTTTTTTCCTGTGGTGAGTTGGCTATTATTTTTCTTTCAATTCATTCAAGATACCATTCCATTGTCTTTTGGCTTCTATTGTTTCTCTTGAGAGGTCAATCAACAATCTAAAAGCTGATACTGTGAAAGTAACTGTCTTTTTTTTTTTTCCCCTCCCTGATCACCTTAAAGATTTTTTTCCTTGTCTGTTGGACCTTCTTTGTCCATTGTTTTTTGTTGCTTTATCTTGTTTGGAATTTATTTGGCTTCTTAAATATGTGCCTGTTGATGTCCATCCTCATATTTACCAAATTCTTCCTCATTGAATCTTCTGCCCTATTCCCTGTCTTCCATACTTCTAAGACTTTTGATGAAACGTATGCCAGACTTGATGGCTATGTTCTCTGCAGAATACACTCCATATATTGTTTCCCATCTTTGTATCTCTGCCCTTCATTGTGGACAGGGCTGTTTTCAGCTCCCTGATTCTCTTTTCTACTGAATATAATCTGCCGTTAAATTATTAATTTTAAATATTCTATTTTCAGAACTTTATTTTTCTAATCTATCTTTCTTTTGTAGTTTCCAGTTCTGAAATCTTCAGTCTTATCTATCATCTTCTTGAACATATTAAGTATGGTTGTTTGAAAGTCTGTTTGATAATTCTGCTGTTTGGGGTCCCTGAGTCTGTCCTTACCATCAGGGTTTTTTTGGTTGTGTTGGTCCTTCTTTACGTTGGCTTCTCTCCTTACATGCAGTGTGCAGTGTGCAGTATGCCAGACAGCGCATTTGATAAATTACTTTGCTTTGGGTTTTGTTGCTGTTGTTTGTTTTGTTTTTTATTGAGGCATTAGTGAAGCGAAGTCGCTCAGTTGTGTCCGACTCTTTGCGACCCCATGGACTGTAGTCTATCAGGCTCCTCCATCCATGGGATTTTCCAGGCAAGAGTGCTGGAGTGGGTTGCCATTTCCTTCTCCAGGGGATCTTCCCGACCCAGGAATCAAACCCGGGTCTCCCGCATTGCAGGCAGACACTTTATCGTCTGAGCCACCAGGGAAGCCCAATTGAGGCATTAGATAATATTATCTTCTTCTCCTGAGGATTTTTTGTTTGTTTGTTTGTTTTGCTTCTGATAGGGATGCAGAATCTTTAGCAAGACAGAATGATTGGAATATATGTTAAGGATTGAGATTCATTTTTCTGAGCCACCCATTAGACTTAAAACTGCACCACAGCCATGCAAGTTCTTATTTTTTTTCTGATTCACTTTCACTTTTAGGATTCAATTCTTTTTGACCCCAACCCAAACAAAAGTGGAGGGTTTATCAGGGCACTCCCTTTGGTTGGCCCTGGCTTCCAACCTTTGTCCTCCTTGCCTCAGATGGTTGTCAGAAATGCTACTCATCTTTTGTACTTTCTCTGAAATCAGCAAATGCTCCTGGTATTAAAGTGACTTTAAATGCTGGTCTCACCACCTTGAAATTTAGCCTTCTCAAAAATCTTGGCCTAAGAATCACTTATTAGGTAATCTAGCATACTTTAGCAGATCTTTTTTTTTTAAGTTCCATTAAAAAAAAATTCCCTGTGAGAGAATAGGTTCATAATACCCATTTTTTCTTTCTTCAGATTGTTATAGGGTATTCTCTAAAATTGCCCCCTAAAAGCTACTCTCTGCAAAAAGACTTAGTTTGGAAGATCCACGGGGACTTTAGGTAAGCATGTCAAGAACAGAATATTCCAGAGCCATATTTACTGTTCTAAAGCATGGAAAGAGGAGGACAGCTTTCAAATTCTTTTTATGAAGCTATCGTATCATTGATTCTAAAACTTGACAGAGGATGCATGCACACATAGAGATGGACACACACATACAATTCCCAAGGTCTTCAGTAATATTTCCCATTTCCAAGAAAGTCAGTTTTCTCCTTGGTTTTAAGGCATAATCCCCTTGAAGCTGGGCCTTTCATATTCTCCAATTTAAAAGTAAAAATTAAGTGAGGTAGTGAAAGGAATTTGTTTAAGGGATAAACAGGGTTACTTTCTGTGGTTGGATAAAAGGATTCTTTGTTTTCAGTCGTTCAGTCATGTTCAACTCTTTGTGACCCCATGGACTGCAACACGCCAAGCTTCCCAGGCATCAGCAAAAGCTCTGTCAAGAGCAGTGAGGGGAACAGGATGAATAGAAGCTGACACCAGAGCTGGATCAGACCCAGCTCTTTTCATTCACCTCTTGTACCTCATTTTTTCCAGCCAGCCAGGCTGAATGTGTCAGTCACGTTTGCCACCCCCTTCTCTTGTTTGTCTCACATCCCATCCATTGTCGAAGCCTAGCAAGTATACATCTTCAGTATCTCTCTACTTTGCCATCTCCTTTCTCTTCCTATTTCTCATCTCCTTGTTCATGGTCTAGTAAACTTTCATTAGACTATGCAAGTAACCAGGTAAAGTATGTGTCTGTGTGTGTGTTTGTCTACAGACTTTCTGGCTCCTAATGCATTCTATTGGTGGTTGTTCTCCATATTAATATAGTTGGAAAATGAATGCCTTCCCATGAGGAGGTTAAAGCTTTAGTGAGAGAGTGTTTGCAGAAAGGCTGTACTAAGCAAACACTGGTGTTTCTCTCCCTGGCTGTTTGTGTAGATTATGAGACTATGCAATTCCCAGGTTCCCTGAGGGATTCAATCTACAGACATGTGTTGGGGGATGGATATGTATCCCTTGATATGACTTTCAAGGGAGCTGGGCTAAAGTCAGTGTGTATCTACAAGGAAATGATAAATGACAAAGGATAAACAGTAATTCTGCCAAGAGAAGATCTTATAGAGCAGGGAGGGCTGCTCACTGCTCAGCGAGAAAGGAGTTCTATGATCGATGCTTATTTACATTTCAGGCTCATAGGAGAAAAGACTGGGAATGTTGCAAGAGGAATAAACATTGCCATTGTCAACTGTAAGTTATTAAACGTTTTCTTTAAAACACCTCTAAAAGCTTTGTGATTGAGTATTCCGTGGTACCTTGGGTTTCTTTATGATTTTTGCACACGGTCTAGTCTAGGTTTATATTTTAATGCATTTAAGAGTATATGTTTAACTATTTTTACAATGCCTCACTTTATAAATTTGTGATTCTTCCCCCCAAAAAATGAAATCAGATATAAACTTACTAAGTTTTATTGGTGTATAATTGCTTTGCAATGTTGTGTTAGTTTCTGCTGTACAATATAGTGTATCAGCTATGTGTGTATACGTATCCTCTCCCTCTTGGGCTTTGCTCCCTCCATCCCACCCTTCTAGGTCACACAGCACCAAGCTGAGCTTCCTGTGCTTTATAACAGAGTCCCACTTGCTATTTATTTTACATATTGTATTGTATATATGTCCTAAATTTTCAGCAACAGATGAGTGGATAAAGAAGGTGTGGTACAGCCACTGAAAGGAACAAGATAGGGTCATTTGTACAGACATGTGGACCTAGAGTTTTTCATACAGAGTGGAGTCAGTCAGAAAGAGAAAAACACATATCCTGTATTCGTGCATATCTGTGGAATCTAAAACGACTTTAAGAAAACAAAGAGGGACCTGGAAAAGTCAGAGCTAAAACAGGATCAGCAGACCTGAGAACACAGACGCCCTGGGGGTGGGCCTCGTGTTTGCTCTGCTGCCTAGCCGAGGGTGATACCAGTTCCTACCTTGTCTGATGAAAGGACCTCAGAGAAGCACAGCCTGACCTCCTCTTAGGCCTGGAAAAGAACACCTGTCCCTTTTGTCACTGGGACCCCTGACAGTAAGGACGGTAGCAGGTTTGGGGAAGGGGCTTCCAGTGGTGTCTGTCCCTGTGAGTGAAGTGAGCAGACGCCTGTGGTCCCAGGCTGTAGGAACCTGAGGAATGTGTGCCTGGTCTAATAATCAGGCAGGAAGATATACAGAGGGAGCAGAAAGGGCTGAGGGCAGGCCCCAGTGTTCTCAGGAAGTGACAGGCATGCTGGGCAAGAGCATGGATGAGAATCTAACTGGAAGCAGGCGGGAGGGAGGCTCTGGGCAAATGAGGAGCCCTGCCTTCCTGACCCACATCATCGGGGGCCCCTCCAGGGAAGGCGGGCCTTTCCTTCAGGTGGGACCAGGCATCATGCTTCCTGGAAGACAGGGAGAAGGAACACACCATTTTCAGAACTTTGGTATTGTTGTTCAGCTGCTCAGTTGTGTCCAGCTCTTTTTGACCTCATGGACTATAGCCCTCCAGGCTCCTCTGTCCATGGGATTCTCCAGGCAAAAATCCTGGAGCAGGTTGCCATTTCCTCCCCTGTGGGATCTTCCAGACCCAGGCATTGAACCTGTGTCACCTTCACTGGCAGGCAGTTTCTTTACCCCTGAGCCTCCAGGGAAGCCCATTTTCAGAAGCACAGTACCACACATGCACCCTGAGTCTCCATGAACCGTCTTTCAAAAGCTGTTTCTTTCATTTCCAGATGTGACTGGGAAAGTGATAGCAACACAGTATTTCGATATGTACGAAGGTGGTAAGAAAACTCTTTTCCTCTTAAAATGAATTATATCAAATTAAAATGAATTAAGATTAAAAACCCACAATCAAAAATGTCAAACGTTCTTATTTTGTCTACCAAGAAAGCTGCCAGAAGTGCACATGAGTACTCTAGAATGGTCTGACACCATCCTTGTGGTCTCTAAGTGAGTTTGTATATTTAAGCTGGAAGGCATGATCTAGAGAGTGTCTCTTTTCTGCTCACACTTGTCCGGGAACTTTGCTTCTGCTCCTTCATCAGATAAGGTTTTGTTTTAAACCAGACATGTAGAATAACGTGCTCAGTACGCAGTCCTGAACGTCATCATATATATCGCTGTCTTCCCTGTGATGGGCTTGTTGGTCTGCACGATTTTGGAGACCATGTGCCCACCCTCCTCCAGTGATCCCTCCATTCTGGGCTCTGAATCTCCACTGCAGTTATTTTTATTTAACCCTGAGAATTAACAGAAGCAAGTCTTTGTAAAGATAACAAAGAAGAACAATTAAGAAGTATCCCAGTGCCCTTGGGAATGCTGTGTTTTCATTCTGTCCTTAAACTTGGTCGTAATTATAAATAACAAGCTCCAGTGGTAAATAACGAGGTTTGAGCTGAGCCTTTGTTTTCTCCCTGTGAGAAACAGAGGGGTCTCTTAGCAAAGACTTACCTGTCTGGGTCGGGCGTGTATGCCTCCTAGTGCTCTTCAGTGTCCTGGGGCCACTCAGCTCTAAGATGGTCATACCAGGTCAGGTGCTTTCTCGGTGATTGTAGAGAAAAGCGCACCTGGTCTGTGAAGTCATTGCTGGTTGGCTTGAGAGTCAACCACAAGAGTCTTTATGATCTGATCGTGCTGCCCACCTCACGTGGCCCCACTGTGGAGCCCAGGTCACTTACCATGAGAGCACTAGGGAATCAGGTGCATGGTGGAGAGGCAGCTCTAGAATCAGAGGATTCAAAACACAGAGCACAGAGCTGAGAGCAGAACAACCCCTAGGGTCACAGCCTCAGCTGACGGAGAAGGTCCTAAATCTGATGTACATTGACCCGGCAGATAACTCTGGACCGATGACAAAGTTTATTCAGAGCGCTCCCTCGAAGTCCTTGCTCTTCATGGTAACCCACGACGATGGTAGCAGCAGGTGAGTTTTCAGTTGTATCACGGCAGGGGCCAGAGTCAGAGATACCAGCTGAGGGCAGAGTGCCGGTCCTGTCTGGGTCCCTCACAACAGCCTTTGGGAGAGAACAGAGCTCCAAGGAACAGGAGGCTCCTTCAAGGAGAAGGAATGGGAGGCCACGATGAACAGATTGCATTTCCAGAAAAATGATGAGCTGGTAGAGCACATGAATCCTAGAAATAAGAACTATTTCCAGGTAGCAAGACAAACTCATCACTGACAGTAAATGAGATAGCAAAGCTAACCCTTGGCCAGAGAGCTAAACACAGAGTGGGACTTCACACACACACACACACACACACACGTGCACTCAGATACAGTGCTTTTATGAGAGAGAAAGTGACCTGGCTCAGTGTTTCTCCGGGTGTGCTCTTCTAAGTAAACGTGTGTATCTTCACTGCATAACTCCCGAGAACCTCAAGGTGCTGATTTGCATGGTCACTTCCCAAGAGGGGACTACTGAACAACACATTTCCCAGATGTGTTTGAATTCAAATCCTCTTCTTTAATAGAGTATCTTCACATGATTTGAAAAACTTGGATTTAGCCCACTTGGGAAAATCTGAGCTTATTTTTTTCTTTTCCTTTCTGCCCTCTTTCCTTTGTGAGCTCTAAATGGCAGCTTTCTACAAAGTAAGATTGTTTACAGGGCTTCCCTGGTGGCCCAGCCAGTAAAGAATCCACCTGCAATGTGGGAAACCTAGGTTCAATCCCTGGGTTGAAGATCCCCTGGAGAAGGGAATGGCTACCCACTCCAGTATTCTGGCCTGGAGAGTTCCATGGACTGTATAGTCCATGGGGTCACAAAGAGTCTTAATGCAACTGAGCGACTTTCACTTTCAAGATATTTAGGCTTTTTTTTTTCTTTTTTTGGTACTGACTTTTGTGAATATGAAAGATACAGTTCTGACATTTGTTTTCATCTTTCAGCATTTTCTGTCTGTTTTATTCTGTGGTCAGTAAACAGGCAGCAGCAAGGACCAGAAATTATGTTGTTTGAGGGTGAGGATAATTGGACCATAAGACCCAGGGCTTTTCAGAATTGAGAATTAAAACTCTGTGCCCCAGATTGAATCTAAAAGGGTCCTTTGTTGTTGTTCAATCACTCAGTCATGTCTGACTCTCTGTGATCCCATGGACTACAGCACTCCAGCCTTCCCTGTCCACTGTCTCCCAGAGTTTTCTCAAACTCATGTCCATTGAGTTTTTTATTCATCATCTAACCATCTCATCCTCTGTCTCCCTGTTCTCCTCCTGCCCTCCATCTTTTCCAGCATTGGGGTCTTTTCCAAAGAGTCCTGGATGTGGCTTTATGTGTAACTAGAAGCTTCCTGGATGGCTCAAGCAGTAATGAACCTGCCTGCCAGTGCAGGAGACACAGGTTCGATCCCTGGGTCAGGAAGATCCCCTGGAGAAAGAGGTGGCAACCCACTCAAGGCTTCTTGCCTGGGAAACCCCATGGACAGAGGAGCCTGGCAGGCTACTGCCCATGGGGTTGCAAAGAGTCGGACACGAGTGAGCACACATGCACACAGAGATGTGACACACTCAGCCAATGTTCACGTCTCTCTCCTGCCCTGTGCCCCAGGATAGCAGCTGCTGCTTTAGAAACCTGTCCCAGGCCAGACTGTGTTCTAGGGTGCACCCCCGAGGCTGCAAGTGAGACATTCACAGGCTTCCCCCCTTTGCATCCCTCCAGGCTGAAGGAGGATGCCAAGAAGGCCATAGAAGCCCTGGGAAGTACGGAGATCAGGAACATGCGATTCAGGTCAAGCTGGGTGTTTGTGGCGGCAAAAGGCTTTGAACTTCCTGCAGGAATTCAGAGAGAAAAGGTGAGTGGCTGTTAAACATCCCTTCTTCTCAAACAGTTATCGTATGTCCTAGCAATTCCACTCACAGATGCACAGCCAAGAGAACAAAAACACATATTCACACAAAAACCTGCACCGGAATGTGCTATTATTCCTAACAGCAAAAAAGCAGAAACAACCCAAAGACTGGATGAACGGACTTAAAAATGTATAAATAAAATAGATATAAGTGCACACTGGAATATTATTCAGGCACATAAAGAAATGAAATATTGATACATGCTGTGACATGAGTGAGCCTTGAAAACACACTAAGTGAAGAAAACCAAAAACAAAAGGCCATATACCGTGTGATTCCATGTGTATTAAATTTCCATAATAATCAAAACCCAGAGAGAGAAAGTAGACTAGGAGCTGACTGGGCTGTGGGGCATGGTGAGAGGGTATGTGCTTTCTTGTTTCAGGGATGAAAATGTTTTCGTTTGTGTTTTGCCAGGATGTGGCTTGCAGGATCTTAGTTCCCTGACCAGGGTTTGAATCCGGGCTCTAGCAGTGAAAGCACCAATTCCTTACCACTAGACTGCCAGGGAATTCCCAGAATATGTTTTAAAATTGAATGTGATGATGGTTGTATGTCTCTGTGAATATACTGAAAACCACTGAGTAACCACTTTACCGTTAAAACCATTGAAAACCACTTTAAATAAATGAATTTTATAGATATGCAACAAGCAACACAGGTTTACTATATAGTACAGGGAACTATAGTCAATATTTTATAATAATCTATAACAGAAAATAATCTGAAAAATGATATATGTGTACATGTATAAGTGAATCACCTTGCAATGTACCCAAAACATAAGTCAATTATCAGTTCAGTAGCTCAGTTGGTCTGACTCTGTACAACCCATGGACTGCAGCACTCCAGGCTTCCCTGTCCATCACCAACTCCCGGAGCCTGCTTAAACTCATGTCCACTGAGTCGGTGATGCCATCCAACCATCTCATCCTCTGTCATCCCCTTAAGTCTTTAATCTTTCCCAGCACCAATGTCTTTTCCAATGAGTCGTTTGTCGCATCAAGTGGTCAAAGTATTGGAGCTTCAGCCTCAAACCTTCCAATGAATATTCAGGCTTGATTTCCTTTAGGATGGACTGGTTTGACTTCCTTGCAGTCCAAGGGACTCTCAAGAGTCTTCTCCAACACCACAGTTCAAAAGCATCAATCCTTCAGCACCCAGCCTTCTTTATGATCCAACTCTCACATCCGTACGTGACTACTGAGTAGGCTGGAGCAAATCCCATTCTAGGAAGTGATCCTCTTTTCTGATTTTGCTCACAGCTGGCACATTAAACATTGCTGATTAGATGAATGGATAGATTAAATCCTTTTCTTTCCTTTGCACAGATCAACCACTCAGATGATGCGAAGAACAGGTATTCTGGCTGGCCAGCCGAGATCCAGGTAGAAGGCTGCATACCAAAAGGGCCCAGCTAACATTGCCTTGTCTCGATAAATGGGCTTTTTATAGACAAATGCATCCTGAATGGACTACAGCCCTTCTCCAATGGTCAATATTTGATGAATATTTCAGGTTTGTCAACCAACCAATCAAAATATTTGCCAGTTGTATAAAATCTTGTCCCACAGACTTTTTTATGCCAGTGTTTATAGAGTGAAGATGTTGAGCTGAAATGCACGGGAGTGTTCAAGAGGATTCAGTGACATCACTTGGGAAGCAGAAGATTAGGGGAAGCAGCCCCTGCCTGTCCAGGTGTGGAGCTATTTTATCATCAGATCCAAGTTTGACCCATGTGGTCCAGATAGCTCTGCAGAGAGAAAACCTTTATTCTCCGACCACGGAGCACACGCTCGTTATGGACAGTCATCTCATAGGGACAATGAGCAGCAGCCATAGGGCTTAGCCACCTTCTTGGGTCAACCTTCTTGAGCTCTCCCTGCAGGTCCCTGAACTTATTCATTCATCCCACAAATGTGGGTGCGCCTAACTCGGGCACAAGCAATACGATGGTGAAGAGATTCAGTGTCTGCCTCCACGCAGGGGTGTTGTTCTAGTTGCATCTTGTTTAACAGGATGGGGAGGAGGGATCTCTGATGGGCCGGGCTGGCAGAGGCTGCTCTCAGGAGGACCACTGTACAACCCAGACTTCCTAGGAGACACACTGTAGATCCACATACCAAGATGCCCAGCGCCTTGGGGTTAAGAAAGCCAAGTCATTGCCAAGTGCTCTTTCTGACCTCCCTCCCAAATCTGGCTCCCAGAGATGATAGGAGACTTTGATGCCAGCTTGATAGTGCTTATCTAGCCTCCAGTTTCTCATCTATACATAGAGGGGTTGGAACAGATGAACGGTTTTCAAGTACTTTTATCAGCAGGCCTCCTTTTAAAAACATGGCAGTACGTGTCACCCTGAATATCAGCATCCTTGCAGGACCCAACTCCCCAAGTCTCAGTGGCTGACAGCAGCGCTGAGTCCTCCGTGGTTGTAGGTAGGCTGCAGGGCAGTGGAGGCTCAACTCTGAACATGGGGGCCAGGCTGAAGGAGGGTCTATTGGGCATGGAAGCCAGAGAATGCACAAGTACAGATGTTTGCCAGAGCTCCTGCCAGGACACGTGTGAGCCCTCATCATTGCTGCCAACCAGGGAGAACATCAGCCTCCTGGTGGTGAGGGGGGTGACTGTCGGCTCCCTCAGGGAGCCTGCGTCTCTCTCTGCAGAGGAGTCTGCGAACCACTCGGTGGGATCTTGGCTGGGGCCCTATTACAGGCTAGACTCTGTTCCTCCCTAACTCGTGAGCTGAGTCATAACTAACTGTCAGTACCACAGAATGTGACCTTGTGTGGAAACAGGGTCACTGTTGGTGTAATAAGTCGGGTGGTCCCTATCCAGTGTGAGTGGTGTCCTAACAAAAAGGAGAAAATTGGACACAAACAGGCCAGCAGAGAGAACCCCCTTCTGGGCTCTGGACCACCTTAGAGGAGGCCTGGAAGGGAACTTGAGGGTCACTGAAAGGCAGCAGAATGGAGACCCTGGGAGGGTGGGGGCTGGAGGAGGGAGGGGTGATTGGGACTTGAAGGGCAGCGGACTCCTCTCGGGACTCCCGGTGGGTGCCTGTCACTACACACTTGTCCAGACCCACCAGGCGTCCAACCCCAAGAGTGACCCTACTGTAAACCGTGGGCTCTGTGTGATGACAGTGTGTCAGCCCAGGGGTCACCCCTCTGGAGGGGGTGGTCGACAGAGGGGAGGCTGTGCCTGTGATGGGGGTGAGGCAGGGAGTCTAGGGGAAATCTCAAAATCTCTGTGTCTTCCTCTTTTTACTGTGAACCTTAAACAAATAAAGTCTATTACAAAACAAAGCTGTCAAGGAAACAGACTCAGATGGGCAGCCACCTGTCCTGAGCGTCTGTCCTCTCTCCCTAGACGCCCCCACCCTGCCCCCATGTGGAAGTGAGCCTGAGCCTCCCCTACCCCCAGCCCCACCCTGAGAACTCTCCCAGCAGGGCCGCCCTGCCTCTCTCTGCTGCTGGAGAGCGGGTGGACCTGCAATGACTGCCCCTCCCACGAGAGGGCAGGGCCTCTCACCCCCACCCTGTGAAAGGCAGGCACTTCTGAGCTCTAAGAATCCCTGTTACCAATGTGCCTGGATTTTTGACAGACTTTCCTGGTGGCTCAGTGGTAAAGAACCCGCCTGTCAATGCAGGAGATGCGGGTTCAATCCCTGAGCCGGGAAGATCCCCTGGAGAAGGAAATGGCAACCCACTCCAGTATTCTTGCCTGGAGAATCCCATGGATGGAGGAGCCTGGTGGTCTGCAGTCCAAGGGGTCTTAAAAGAGTGACTGAACACACACACACACACACACACACACTGGACATTAGACATCACAGATTCAGAAATGGAGCTTGTTCCTGTCTAAGGAGCTGAGCCCCTCTACTGCCCAGCGGCCCTTTGTCACCCTCTAGCCCAGACAGACACTGCCCACCCAGGCCTGTCCTCTGTTCACGAGCACCATACATGCACGAGGGCTCAGCCTCCTAGCACTTGCCCTGAGATGGGTCACCATCATCCCCCAGCCCTACCCCTGCACCGCTGGAGCAAGGGGGGTCCAGACAGTGAAGAGTTGGGGGATTTCCACCCTGCACAGACACACACTTAGAACTCTCACCTGTGCACAGGCTCCCAGTTCCTCACCTCCTTAATCCATTAGTCGGGGAGACACTTTATGGTCTCTGCACAACCGAGAAAGCAAACTCAGAAGGAGCAGTCCTGCTGAGGGTGTATGAGCACCCAGACCAGCCCTTCCTCAGAGGGTCAGTGGGCCAGGTGGGCTGAGGGAGCCCGGCTAGGGGTCATCACCAAGCTCCCGCCTGAAACCCCGGACAGCAGCTTGCAGCGAACTGCTGAGGCCCTGATCTTTCCCAGAGAGACTTCCTGAGGGGCGTGCCGAGAGGGAGTGCTGTGCTGCTGGGGAGGGTGGGTCCTCAGTCACCTCCTTAGCTCGAACTTCCCTTGCTGCCTCCGTGGAAGTGGTCCCACTCTGTCTGGCCTCTGCGATGTCTTCCCTGTGCCTTTCCTGGAGCTGCAAAGGCATCCACCCTGTAACACAGTTGATGAATCAGAAAACTCACTGCAAAGTCAGCTGTCCAGTTCTTCCCTCTGTCTTACCCCTCTGCCCAGGGGCCTCTGGATGGATGACCTGGGCATCAGGTCCTGCAGGACGCTGACCCTGGAAACTCCCCCCAGGACCTGTTAATGCCAGGCTTTGATAACCATCTTTTAAGCCTAAAAATTTATTTAGAGGAAATTTTGCCCACAGGTAAGGTGAATGAGCAAAAAAGTGCTCGGGATTCATTTTGTTAATTTTCTTAGATTTTTTGTTTTGTTTTGGAAAGCTTCATGGGTGTGACGCTGAGATGGAGGCAGAATCCCCCCCCCTGTCCTGTGCCAGCCCCGAACCCCCAGGGCTCCTTGGGGCCCCCCATACTCTGGTGGTGGGAATGCCCAGCTCACCCTCACTTCAGTCACAGCGAAGGGAGGCCTTTGGGACCCCGGGGGATGCATGCCCTTAGTTTTGCAGGCAAAGTAACCCACACAGGACCAGGAAGTCAGGCTCACTCCTGGGAACCAGCCCATGTGTGAGGGTAGCACCGCGTGCCTACGTGAGGGACGCTGTGGAGGAGATGTGGATGTCCCTTCCTAGCATGTTCAGAGCTTAAACAGGGCAGAGAGTGGCAGCACACAGCATCTCCGAAAGTCCTTCTGGACAGTGCTATGATAAGTGACCCGTTCTCCAAGTGTGGTCGGCCCCAGCCGGTCGGAGAACCTGTTAGCCCTGTTACTCGCCCCCACCCCGCCCCTCCCTGTGAGTTCACATGCCCACCACGAGACTGAGGCCCCTGGAGTCAGGACCACTGTGTGAAGCACCGGGAAATGGATGGATGCTTCAGGTTTCGTTTCTGTGGCAGGCTGATGGTTTCGTTTCTATGGCAAGCCATTAGTTTCATTTCCCTTGCTTCTGGGAAAGCAAGCCACGAGAGGAGGAGGGATCCTATAAAAGGAACGGGAGGAATGTGCAGAGATGACTTGCCGGCCTCCCCCATACAGGCGCACAGGTAAGAGCTGGGTCAGTGCGGGGAGGGCTGCCTCAATGCGTCTTCCGGCAGCAGATCTGCTTTTCTATTAAAAGCGGTTCCTGGTAAACGTGGCTTGTGCAGAAGGCTGGAGGTAGAAAGATGATGTTTCTGAAGCTGCCTGCGTTGTGCGCGGGTGCTGGCCCCTAGCCATCCCTGCAGGCACGGTCTAGAAAGGAAGCGGCGGGACTGGAAGCACAAGGGGGTGCCCATCTCCCCGAGTCTGGCCAAAGACCTTGTGACTACTCAGAAGTGGCTTCTGGAACTTCCATGGAAGTTGCACATCCTGAGGAGGGGAAAGAGTTTCATGCTCTGTGAAGCTGTGATTTATAATAAGAAATATATTAACTATAGTCGCCTTGCTGTAGGTTGCATCTCCACAGCTGATAATACTGTGTAACATTTTAGAAAGTTGCTAAGAGAGTAGAAGGCTTCCCAGGTGGCAATAGTGAGTGGTAAAGAACCCGCCTGCCAATGCAGGAGACTCAGGAGATGCAGGTTCGATCCTCATGTTGGGAAGATCCCCTGGAGAAGGGCTTGGCAACTCACTCCAGTATTCTTTCCCGGAGAATCCCATGGACAGAGAAGCCTGGGAGGCTACTGTCTATGGGGCTGCAAAATAGTCAGACACGACTTAGAGACTTAACAATAACAACGAAAAGAGTAGATCTTAAAAGTCCTCATCGCAAGAAAAAAAAAAGTAAGTATGAGGATAGATATTAACTCATCCAGGTGACTATTTCATAATATTCACAATTGTAGGGGAAAAGGAGAGATTATTTGGTCTGTGTCAGTTCCAACCTAAAACTCTCAGAAGGGAGGAGAGCATCGGCTTCTGTTATGCTAATCAGGTGGTGTCAGGTCCCCGTGTTATGTTAATGAGATGGGAGCCGGTTGCCTAGGTGAGCGATCACGTGACAGAGGCCAGGCACTTCCAGCCACTCCCCACCTCCCGGAAGAGAAGCAGGGCAGGCGGCTGAGTTCAATCTCTGATAGTCAGTGATGGAATCACTCAGGTCTATGTAATGAAGCCTCCTGAAAACCCGAGAGTGTTTGGAGGGCTTCTGGAGCGCACTGGAGATGCGGGGCAGCGGCGCTCTCAGAAGAAGCGGAAACTCCACCCTCGCCCCGCGCCTGCCCTCCGCATCTCTTGCATCTGGCTTGTTCTGAGTTGGACTTCCCTGGTGGCTCAGCTGGTAGAGAGAGACCTGGATTCCATCCCTGGGCTGAGAAGATCCCCTGACGAAGGAAAAGGCCACCCACTCCAGTATTCTGGCCTGGAGAATTCCATAGACTGTATAGTCCATGAAGTCTCAAAGAGTCGGACAAGACTGAGCGGCTTCCACTTTCACTTTTCCTGAGTTGTGTCTGTGTGCATGCGATTTCATTCAGTCATGTCCGAATCTTTGTGATCCCACGGACTGTAGCTCACCAGGCTCCTCTGTCCATGGAGATTCTCTGGGCGAGAATACTAGAATGGGTTGCCATGCCCTCCTCCAGGGGATCTTCCCCACCCAGGGTTCGCACCCGTGTCTGTCTCCTGCATTGCAGGCAGGTTCTGTAAAGAACTAGCGCCACCTGGGAAATCCTTTTATAATAAACCTGTGATCTAGTCAGTGAAAGGTTTCTGCTCTAGCGGATTATTCAAACCCAAGGGGGCGGTGAGATGAGGCGGGCCGGGGTGGGTAGGGCGCGGGAGGCGGGGGGGGGGGGGGGGGGGGCTGCGCGGGGGGGGGGGGGGGGGCGGCGGTCTTTGCTAGCAGTTTGCATCTGAAGTGGGCAGTGTTGACTGGGCGAAAAATGCACAGAAGAGTTGTGAGTTAAGTTCTATTGGGGCCAAAATGAGGATGATAGCCTGGGAGATAGCATTTTGGATAGCTCTGAGGAGCTGCAACAAACAGCTAGTGGGGAAGTCAGTAATATATGATTTTAGTGAAGGGCATACATGCAATCAAGCACACATTTCTGCAGAAGCTCACTGCTAGTCATGAGGAGCAGATGCCACTATTAGTGATTTTAGTGCTTTTCTAGATATGAGGAGATGCAAGAATTGTGCTCATAAAATCTTCTCCGGAAAATATCTAACTATCTGAAGACCTGTTCTGCCAGTTTTTCCCAGAGCACAGAGGGCCTTGTTCCTGATCTCCATCCTGAATTACTTTCAGGGGAGCAACTGCAGTGGCTCAGAATTTAATCCTTGTAGAGTTAGATGTGTGTGTGTGTGTGTGTGTGTGTGTGTGTGCTCAATCACTCAGTTGTGTCCAATTGTGACCCCATGGACTATAGCCTGACAGGCGCCTCTGTGCATGGGATTTCCCAGGCAAGAATACTGGAGTGGGATGCCATTTCCTTCTCCAGGGATCTTCCTGACCCAGGGATCGAACCCGAGTCTCCTGCCTCTCTTGCATTGGCAGGAATATTCTTTGCCACTGTGCCACCTGGGAAGCCTAGAGACAGATGACAAGTGCCAATTTGCAACTGGCAGCAGGATGGGGTGGGGGCAGGTGAGTAGGGTGAGCCCCATCTGATAATAGTCCTGTGGTATCTGCTGTCATCTCCCGGTAGACAGTATCTGAACGGAGTCAACTGTGATGATATAGAATGACACACACTTTGGAACTCGTATCAGAATTAAAGCCCCAAAGCCTGATCTCAGAGCTTCCTCTTACTTGAGGCAGTGGTGGCCAAGAGGGCTCCTGACACTGTTTCTCAAGGGACAAGGACATCTGCTTTCTGCTGCTGCTGCTGCTAAGTCGCTTCAGTCATGTCCAACTCTGTGCGACCCTAGAGACAGCAGCCCACCAGGCTCCCCCGTCCCTCAGATTCTCCAGGCAAGAGCACTGGAGTGGGTTGCCATTTCCTTCTCCAATGCATGAAAGTGAAAGTGAAGTCGCTCAGTCGTGTCTGACTCCTAGCGACCCCATGGACTGCAGCCTACCAGGCTCCTCCATCCATGGGATTTTCCAGGCAAGAGCACTGGAGTGGGGTGCCATTACCTTCTCCAACACCTGCTTTCTAGCATTTGCTGATTCCCATTGTAGCATGAACTGGTGGATTATTACGCCTTCAGAATTTTACTTAGAGACAGATATGATGCCAAGTCCACCCAGCAAAGAAAGGCACTTGGCGGGAACAGATTAGGTATAAACCATGATGCTTTTGAACTGTGGGGCTGGAGAAGACTCTTGAGAGTCCCTTGAACAGCAAGGCGATTACACCAGTCAATCCTAAAGGAAATCAACCCTGAATATTCATTGGAGGGACTGATACTGAAGCTGAAGTTCAATAATTTGGTCATCCAATGCAAAGAGCCTACTCATTAGGAAAGACCCTGATGCTGGGAAAGGTTGAGGGCAGGAGGAGAAAGGGAAGACAGGATGAGATGATTGGATGGCATCACTGACTCAATGGACATGAATTTGAGCAAGCTCCAGGAGACTGTGAAAGAGGGAGCCTGGCATGCTGCAGTCCATGGGGTTGCAGAGAGTCAGACACGACTGAGTGACTGAACAGCAATGGTGTGTGAGTGTCCTAGGGTTTTTATGGCACAGTATCCCAGACTAGAGGGCTTAAAAAATGAAAAATTAGTCTCTCCCAGCCCTGGAGGCTGGAAGGAAGTTTGAGATGGAGGCATTAGCAGCACTGTTTCCTCCTGAGATTCTGCATAGAGTCCATCCCTGTCTCTTCCAGCTTCTGCTCATTGCCAGCACTCCTTGGCACTACTGGGGGAAAATATCTGAGGATGCTGCCAGCAGGATGAAAAAGAAAAAGCAGAGGGCTTTTCATGGGATCATACTTTCTCTAGACACTTACGCAAGGGTCAGGTATTTTGTAATATGAGGAATTTCGTGGGGGAGACTGGCCCCATGGGAAACTATCAGATGTGGAACAGAGAAAAGGCTAAATCTCAGGGACTCAGAGAAATGAAGAACAGGAAGATGCAAAACAGCTGTAAAAACCCAGATTTAGTTTTAGTCCCCAACCAGTGGGAGGGGCTGGCTGAGAGTCTTTTCCTCTAAAGCTAGCCACAGGGCATTTGAGGGCTGCTGCCAGCAATTCCTGGCCAGGAAGTGTCTGCCTCATCCTGCAGCCCCACACATCTGGGAATCAGCTGACTATAAGATTGGGGTTGCCTGTAAGACTGGCCTTCCACCCAACACTCAGCTGAGCAGTCTTACTGCCCCTCATTCACAGGAGGGAACAGAGGTGCTGTCTTAGGATTTTAGCACAGAGATAAGGGTGCTCCCTCCACTGGACAGCCTTTGCAGGGCTCCCCCAGGAGCGGGGCCGAGCCTGGGCGGCGGGGGGCGGAGGGGGGATCTCCCTTTTCTTAGGGTCTCCAGGTCGGTGGGGCTGACTGCTCAGAAAAGTGCAGGTAGAAGACTTCTCCACCTCCTTCCAGCCCAAACCCAAATGTCAGGTCTAGCTCAAGCCATGCCAGGAAAGGCCAGGAAAGAGCAAGGCAGAGAGGACCAGAGGGGCCAGCCCCCAGTCCCAAAGAAGGGAGCCGCCCCTGGGCTGGGCTTTCTGAGCCCACAGGAGACAAGTGTGCTTCTCCCAGTTCCCTGAGCTCATTCTGACCTCAGGACCTTTGCACTTGGACTTTCTCTGCCAGGAAGGTTCCTCCCCAGGTCCTCAAATAATAGCTCCTCTCTTCATTCATTTCCTGTTTCTTGTACACACGGACACATCCTCAAACAGCCCCTGCCTCCACCTCTGACACTGACCCCAGAATCTGTCACCCAGACACTCCATCGTCACCTGGGGTTGCATTGCAGGCTTCTTCATTGGTCGGCTTTCTTGTTTGGGGGGGTCCCCCTGACAGAATGTGTGTACCGGAGACAGGGACTTCATCTGGCTTGCTCACCACTGAACCCTCATGGCAGGAACCACCTCGCACATAGTAGGTCCTCGTATTAGTTTGCTCAGGCTACTGTAATGAAGTGCTGCAGGGTGGGTAGCTTAGACAACAGAAATTTATTTTCTCCCAGTTTAGAGGCCAGAAGTCCAAGATTAAGGTGTCATCACGGTTACTTCCCCGAGGCCTCCTGGGCATGGAGACGGCGATCTTTTCCCCGTGTCCTCATCTGGTCTTGCCTCTGTGTGTATTTGTCCTAATCTGTTTTTTCTAAGACACCAGTGAGATTGGATTAGTGACCTCATTTACCTCAATCACCTCTTTAAAGGCCATCTCTCCAGTATAGACATACACTGAGGTCCTACGGGTTAGGACTCTGACCTATGAACTTGGGGACACAATTCAGCCTGCATCGGTCCTCAAAACACATCTGTTGAATGAATGAATAAGTGAATGAGCCACCCTCACTTTTAAAGCTAGGCCAGTGGCACACACAAGGTTATGAATGTGCAGCTCCAGTTTGAGGGAAGGTAAAAAAACTTGGCCCAGCATTCAGAGGTGGTATCAAATAGGAAAAGGTAGGTGAGGACCAAATTCTTTAGGAACTTTGTTCTGAAAAAAGACTCCCAAAGTTTTTAGAAAGGGTAGTGACAGGATGAGACCAAGGGCTTAGAAGGGAAAGGGCCACAGTGTGTGCAAGGATGGGACCACTGCTGTGAGGAGGGGATGGACAGAGGGCTGGAAACGGGGCACACATGGATGCCCCAAGGGTCAGCTATGGGGTAGGCACCACCTCGAGACTCCAATCCTCCCCACTGGTTAGTGCCCTGGAGCTGGCCTGACAAATGCCCCCAACTCAGACACATAGGACATCTATTCTCTCCCGGTTCTCAGGCCAGAAGTTCCAGGGTGAGGTGTTGGTAGAGCTAGTTCTTCCCAGAGGCTCTGAGGGAGACCCCTTTCAGGCTCCTCTCCCAGCTTCTGGGGCCCATGATCCCCTCGGAGGTCCCTGACGTGGGCCAGCAACCCTCCAGTGTCTGCCTCTGTCGCCCTCCAGCCAGGGGCTCTGAGTCTCAAACCCTCTCCGCCTGTCTCTTCTTGCATTTCGGGCCCACCGTCATCGCCAGATCTGCCTCAATTCCACTGCAAGTAGGCTTTTCCAAATAAGGTCACAGTCACATATCCAGGTGGAATTGCATGGGAGGAGAGCGAAGCCATTCAACTCACTGTCTCCACTCTGGCCCCCATAGCGGCTGGGGGGCGGTCATGGTAGGAAACTGTTCATGACCCAGAGTCCCTGGCTGGCCTCTGGGCCCTGACTCAGGCCAGTATCTAGACCTCTGCACTTCACTTTCTTGACCTGAAAAAGTGCAGATTAGGCACTGACTTGCAGGGTTGCTGCGAAAACAGCATCACAGGTTGCTGTGAAATGAGCACCTCAGAGCGGTGCTGAGTGAGGCCAGCTGACTCCTGATTATAGGTCCCACAGAGACATGAGAGACCCCAGCAACCTTTTCTCCCAGAATCTCCAGCAGCCTGACCCAGCCTGGGTGAGAAACGGTGACGGCGGGGCAGAGATTGGCTACCAAGGAACCCTGGAGGGGCTCCCTGTCATCTCTCCACGCCTTACTGCTTCCTCTTCATCCTGAGCTGTAGGTGACGACGCGGAGCCCAGCAGAAGTGACGGCAGACCCTTGAGACGCTCCCGTGGAAGCGTGGAGTCCACCTGTCCCCAGGCCCCGGGGGCCCACCAACATCCCTTTTGTTTTCTGTGCCTGTTTGCTGCCATCAGCCCCTCCTGCAGACAGGCCTGAGCTGGGCTGCTGGTCTCCCCTGCGTCGGTGAGCAGCAGGTGTGTTGTAAGGGATTGGGCAAGGCAGAGCTGGAAGAAATACAGCCCCCAGGAAGGTCTGCTGGGGGACCTCTGGGCCACATTCCCGTCTTGTGTCTTCGCAGAGCTAGCTGAGAAGACCAGAGGCGCTGAGCCCCAGAGACCGCACACCCCAGCTCTCCGAGCAGACAGTCACGTCAATGTCCTACAGGGCTTTGAAGTTCAGGAGGCATGCTCCAACCTCCACTCAGCACCACCCAAAGGAAGACATGAACTTCCATCAGCAGCCACCAGGGCTACCGGGCGCAGCACTGGGGCAGACAATGAGTCCCGCACACTGGCAGATGGGAGAGAGCAACCCGGACTTCCTTCCCAACAACTTCAATCAGCTGAATTTGGACCCTCAGCAGCCAGAAGCAAATGGGGGCCAACAGAGGTCAAAGGTAAGATGAGAAGAGGGTGGGTCAGGAAGGGTGCATGGGGGGAGGTGTGTGTGGGGGTGTGGAGAGAAATGTGTGTGTTAGTCATTCAGTCATGTCCGACTCTTTGCGACCCCATGGACCGCAGCCCGAAAGGCTCCTCTGCACATGGGATTCTCCAGGCAAGAGTACTGGGGTGGGTTGCCATTTCCTCCCCCAGGGGATCTTTATGACCCAGGGATGGAACCTGGGTCTCCTGCATTGCAGGCAGATTCTTTACCATCTGAAAGAAGGTGGAGGGGTGGGGGGCAAAGTGAGGAATAAAACCTGCCAGTCTAGTCCAGTCCCCATAGTACAGATGGTGTTCCCCCCTGCCGCCAACCTTCTGGTCACTTCCAACAAGCCCCAGGGGCAGACAGTCTCTGGGGCAGCAATGACCTTCTTGGACATGGATCTGGGGCCTCCGTTCTCTGTGCTGGGGTCTCCTGCCTGGGAGCTTTCCCTCCAGCTATGACTGCCACAGTCATCACTGCCAGCCACCCCCCACCCCAGCCCTGCAGGCCCAGGGTGGGCTTCTCCCCTCCCTCCAGCTGGAAGTGCCTGCCCTCGCAGGGCCATCTCCCAACTCACACGGGCACCTCCACCTCCAGCCCACAGCAGTGGAAGCCAAGCCTCTGCAGGAACAAGCACAGGGCCTTGCCTCTGGCACACGGGGGTCCACCTCTCGCCCCTCCTGTCTCTAACCCAACATGAGCAGATCCATCAATTCAGCCGCAAATTCCAGAAAGCGGTGGGAGTCCGTCAGAGGCCAAGGCTGTGAGTCTGTCTGTCTCCTCCAGGGACCCGAAAACAACCTGTACAGAAAGTACGAGGAGAAGGTGCGGCCCTGCATTGACCTCATCGACTCCCTGCGGGCCCTGGGTGTGGAGCAGGACCTGGCCTTGCCCGCCATCGCCGTCATTGGGGACCAGAGCTCAGGCAAGAGCTCCGTGCTGGAGGCTCTGTCTGGGGTCGCCCTCCCCAGGGGCAGCGGTAAGTACTGCCGGGGCAGCTTCCTGCAAGCCACAGAGCATCCCAGGACTAGTAGGCTCAGGAGCGGTCACGAGAAGCCCCCCTGGACTGGTGATGTGGGCAGGGGGTGGTAGGGGGTGTGGGCCTGGATGCTCCTGCTGCCCCTAGGTTCTGAGTCCTCTTTCACGTGTCAACAGTCATTGCTGGGCTTTGTATCAGTTGGTTTCTTTCTAGTCTTCTAAGACTCTAGAAACATTTCTATGTTAATTTGTCAGTTTCTGGTAACATGTAAAGTCTTTTTGAAGAATTTTCTCAAATTTGAGAAGCTACCAGCCAGGATCATGGTATGATAAGACACAATGTTTTATTTTAAAAGAGAAATATTTTTGGCCACGTCTCAAGGCATGTGGGCTTTCAGTTTCTCAACAAGGGGTCGAACCTGCACCCCCTGCAATGGGAGTGCAGAGTCTTAACCACTGGACCACCAAGGAAGTTCCTGTTTCCTTTCAAAAAAAAAAAACAAAGAAAATGTAAGCGCGTGTAGAATTAAGCATGGCAACCCACTCCAGTATTCTTGCCTGGAGAATCCCATAGACAGAGGAAACTGGCAGGCTACAGTCCGTGGGGTCTCAGAGTCGGACAGGACTAACTAATGCTACTACTACTATGATCGTCTGGGCCTCCCTGGTGGCTCAGCTGGTAAAGAATCTGCCTGCAGTGCAGGAGACCTGGGTCCAATCCCTGAGTTAGGAAGATCCCCTGGAGGAGGGCATGACAACCCACCCCAGTATTC
The DNA here is from genome assembly GCF_014754425.2 of Oryx dammah. NCBI lineage: Eukaryota > Metazoa > Chordata > Mammalia > Artiodactyla > Bovidae > Oryx > Oryx dammah. Next base: position 15,716,726 of record NW_024070186.1, on the reverse strand, counting down.
TTGCCTACAGAATCCCATGGACAGAGGAGTCTGGCGGGCTACAGTCCATGGGGTCACAAAGAGTCAGACATGACTGAAGTGACTTAACACACACGCATTCAAGCACAGAATTAAAAAGCTGTCATACATTCTGACTATGAAAATAATTATAAAGGGGAAAAAAGGGCGGACTTGGCACCCTAAAGTGGGTAGTTTCCCCTGTCCTGATTCCCTTGCTCATACCCATTTTCTTCCAGCACTGCCCATCCGTCAAAAATAATAGGAACCCGGGGAGCCAGGGCTGCCTCCTGGGCACAGAGGAGGGTATGGGGGCTTCGTGGACCCTGCAGAGCCCTCAACAACCACCCAGACCAGGCGCCCCGGCCTGTGTGTCCTCCCAAGCATGTGCAGCCGGTCCTTTACTCCAGGGTCTCCTGCGAGATCCCCATCAGCCCAACTCTGGTGTGTGATGGAGTCAGAGTAGGGACCAGTGGCTCCTCCTTTCCACCCTGGGTTCAGCATTTCCAGGAGAAAAGCAACAGAGCAAAGCGTCTGGAGGCCAGTGTGGCCGTGGCAGCCATGCGGAGGCAGGAGCCCCTTACAGGACAGTGCTTCGGGCTCCCGCCACGCCTGAGTGTGAGGGGCTGGGAGGGATGGATGGCGCTGGGTAGATCTCTCTGCTTCCCTCCCACTCCTACACCCATCCTGACCCTTGGCTGCCACCTGGACTGTGCCCAAGGCCTTTCTAGGGCCAGGGGTAATTAGTGGGGCTGGGCTGAGTCCTCCCTAGAGAGGGATACAGAGTTCAGACCAGGCCTCTGGGGACACTGAGGAAGAAAAGAGCAAAGGGTGGGGCTTCCCTGGTGGTCCAGTGGTTAGAACTCCATGCTCCCAATTCAAGAGATGAGGGTTCGATCCCTGGTCAGGGAACCAAGATTCTACATGCCTTGTGATGCAGTCAAAAGGGAAAAGAAAAGGGCACCTGTGAATGCTTCTTTTTAAGGGAAACTTAAAAAGGCTCTTTGGGAAACTCTCTCTCAGGAATCATCACCCGGTGTCCTCTGGTGCTGAAACTGACAAAGCGGGAGTGTGAATGGACAGGGAAAATCACCTACCGCAAGGTGACGCAGCAGCTGCACAACCCCTCCGAGGTGGAGCGGGAGATTCGCAGAGGTAGGGCCCTGCTGGGGTTTTCACATGACTTCTTGGGCTCAGCTCCCTGAGAACCCCATGTCTCCAGCTAGCTCACCAGAGGGATCGCTCCCCAAATTGCAAGGTGCTGCCTCAATTCTAGATCCACCCCCAAAACTTGCATCTGCAAGTCGGCTCCTTCTCCCCCTGGGGTCATCAGCGGTCACCCAGGCCTCTCCACCTCCGCAGCGAGCACCATCTCTTCTTTCCAGGCTGTCCCACGTGCCGGCCCTCTACCTCGCACATGTCCCTCCTCCTTGCTACATAACCCTACCCTTTCGTGACTGTCAGTTTACCTGCCTCTCCTCTGGGAAGTGTCCTGGGCAGCACCCCTGCTCCAGCTACCCTGGTCAGCGCTGGGGACGTGTGTCCCGAGGGGCTGCTCTAACCTGAAGCGTCTGGTTGCCTGTGGCCGCATTCCTGTCCCCAAACCGTGAGGTTTCCCCCAAGGCCAACCCCACCCACCCATCACTCCTAGAAGCACATCCAACTCTTGAGATCAGCCTGAGGTAACCACTGAATGGGAAGAAGGTTCAGTTGCTCCTGGAATGTCTTCCCAGGTGGCGCTAGTGGTAAAGAACCCGCTTGCCAATGCAGGAGACATAAGAGACACAGGTTTGATCCCTGGGTGGGGGAAGATGCCCTGGAAGAGGGCATGGTAACCCACTCTAGTATACTTGCCTGGAGAATCCCATGAACAGAGGAGCCTGATGGGCTACTGTCCATAAGATCACAAAGAGTCAGACATGACTGAAGTAGCACGCACACATGCTCCTGGAATCCACTTCCATACCCACCCAGAGGGGACCCTGGAGGTCATCCCCTAGCAGCCCTGCCTCCAAGGTCCCTGAGCCTGCCCACACCTCCCCAAGGCATCTTCCCCTTCCTGCTCTCCAGCCGGGCTCAGCCAGACGGGCAGAAATTCACTCTGATCATAACAGGAAACTCTGTGGCCATACCTTCCATTCTAGAGAGATGAACTTATGCCTCACTCAGCAACAGACTTTGCATCTGAGGCTGGGGTTTTCACATGACTTCTTGGGCTCAGCTCCCTGAGAACCCCGTGTCTCCAGCTAGCTCACCAGAGGGATCGCTCCCCGAATCGCAAGGTGCTGCCTCAATTCTAGATCCACCCCCCAAACAGGAACTTCCTGAGCTCTCCTGGCAAGTTTCCTAGCCTCAGATGATAAAAGCTCTGCACTGCCACGCCTGCTACACCCGTCCTGCCCACCTGTGCCCAGCACATCCTTCCGCGTGGCTGAGATCGGCCCAGTCTCTCTCTAGCTGTGAGCTCTGTGGGCAGGTCTGGGAGGGCATGTTCTGTGAGCTTAGGTGAATGTTCTGGGTAAGGATGAGTAATGAGCATCTTTACAACAGCATCTCTAAGGCGTCCATAGCTTCTTGGAACTCTGGTCCACTGCAGGTAGGAGTATAAGTTGGTGCAACTACTTTGGAAAATTGACACTATATCCACTAAGGCTGTGTGCACACCCCATGACACCTCAAAACTCCAATCCTGAGTATCACTTCAGTTCAGTCGCTCAGTCATTTCCAACTCTTTGTGACCCCATGAACTGCAGCACGCCAGACCTCCTTGTCCATCACCAACTCCCAGAGTTTACCCAAACTCATGTCCATTGAGTGGGTGATGCCATCCAACCATCTCATCCTCTGTCGTCCCCTTCTCCTCCTGCCCTCAATCTTTCCCAGCATCAGGGTCTTTTCAAATGAGTCAGCTCTTTGCATCAGGTGGCCAAAGGATTTCATTTTCAGCTTCAACATCAGTCCTTCCAATGACCACCCAGAACTGATCTCCTTTAGGATGGACTGGTTGGATCTCCTTGCAGTCTCCAAGCGACTCTTGAGAGTCTTCTCCAACATCACAGTTCAAAAGCATCAATTCTTCACCGCTCAGCCTTCTTTATCCCAAGTATACCCCAGCCAAAATGTGCACCCAAAGTCAGCTTCTAGAATCTCTATAGCAGCACTATTGTGATTCCCAGATGGTGCTAGTGGTAAAAGAATCTGCCTGCCAATGCAGGAGACATAATAGATTCAGTTCCTGGGTCGGGATGATCCTCTGGAGGAGGGCACAGCAACCCGCTCCAGCACTCTTGCCTGGAAAATCCCATGGACAGAGGAGCCTGGCAGGCTCCAGTCCATAGAATCGCAAAGAGTCAGACATGACTGAGTGACTTAGCAAGCAAGCAACTATGATTACCCATCCCCCACCCCCCAGCCCCAACCCCCAACCCCCCACAGACTGGATCAAGACACAGAATGGCAATGAAAAGGAACAGCCCTCAGCCACAAGCACCAGTATAGCGTAATCACACAAACAAAATGTTGAGCTGAGGAAGCGGGACCAAGAGAGGGCTTCCCCAAGGGGCTCAGCGATGAAGAATCCACCTGCAATGCAGGAGCGGCAGGAGATTCCGGTTGGATCCCTGGGTCGGTAAGATCCCCTGGAGGAGGGCATGGCAACCCCCTCCAGTAGTCTTGCCTGGAGAATCTCATAGATAGAGGAGCCTTGCAACGTACAGTCTACGGGGTCGCAAAGAGTCAGACATGACTGAGTGACTTAGCACACAGGCGCACATACCAAGAGAAGACGTAGTTTATGATTCCTTTTTTAATTAGGTGGGACCACAGGAACATGCTCTTCTTGTAGGTCAAAAGTGGTTATCTATCAGCAAATTCACTTAGCTCAGCCAAGTATAAGCACAAAAATGGGCAAAAGAGTAGATGCTGGTAAAGCTTAAGATAAGCACTATTTTACACGAGGGCTAGTGATCCACAGGGAGAGAGGGGCTTTAGCAGGGTAGGGGGGCTGACCATGTTCTGTTTCTAGATATGTGTTTCTGTGACACCAGTGGGTCCTGCCTGTGAAACTCACCAAGCCACAGGCTTAAGACAAGGGGTGCTTTCCTGTATGTATGTTTCACTTCAACACAGAGTTACAAAATCATAGCTTAAGTAGTGACTGGGACTGATAGCTGGAGCAGGAAACGTTTACAAAGTAGCCTGGTTGCCATCATTCTCCCACTTCCTAATTTCTAAAGAATTAGGCAATTCATCAGGGTTGTGCTTAAATTGCCTCCCTGTTTCTTACCTTAGGACTGTCCCCTGATACAAGTGAGACACATAAATAGATGAGGGACATAAATCTGCCCACAGATTCCACTGCTTTTGCCTGGTTGGGTTCTTCATCTGGACTCAGGGTTTCTCCTCTCTTGGTTTCCACAGCCCAGAACATCATAGCTGGGAATGGAGTTGGCATCAGCCATGAGCTCATTAATCTGGAGGTCACCTCCCCTGAGGTCCCAGATCTGACCCTCATTGACCTTCCCGGCATCACCAGGGTGGCTGTGGAAAACCAGCCACAAGACATCGGACTGCAGGTGAGCCTCACTGCAACTTGGGAGTGGGCCCCATGCTCAGCAGGGGGCACTTCTGAGGTCTCTGCCGGCAGCCCCCAGGGCTCTGGTGCACCTTCCCAGCCTGTACTCTGAGTAGTTGGGGAGGAGACTGCAGAGGAAAGTCTAGGGCTGGGGCCTCACACTCGGGTTCTGACAAGGGCCTGGCAGTCATGGAAACAGGCAAAGCTGACTCCGTAGGCCTGGAGGTGTATAACGCATACCCTGCCCAATGCTGTCCTGTGGGAATATGGACCCAGTGTTACCACTATCCTAATATTTAAAAGAAGCCAGGCATTGGGGTTTTACATGGGATCTGCTGATTTTAGCCACAAGTTTTAAAAATAATACCACGTAAGTCAGTCAGGACACAGATTGTGATCTCTGGCTGGGGACAAGAAGGCTGGTACAGTGGAGGCATGAGAACCGCAGAGCAGCTCTGACCGATACAAACCAACAGCTGCTGAGCCTGGGGCTTCTTTACCAAAGACCTTCCCACTTAAGGTTGCCTGAGAACACAGTCAACACAGGGATGCCAGAATCACACCTGATCTCTGGCTGGGTCCACCCTGAGACCAGCCTTGTCAAGCCCTGCTGAGACAGCTCACATGGAGGCCAAGGAGGCAAGGATGGTCTCAGAATCAGGGTTGTTGTCCAGGGTGTAAAGGGACGGGGCAGAGGAGAAGGAGAAGATGAAACCCTCTTCCCCTGAGACTGAGGTCACAGCTGCCCTCTTGCCTTTTCCGAGGAGGGGGCGGGGCACTGTCAGTGTTGGGAACCCAATTACAGCCCAACTAAGACCATGGCAGTCCCTCTTGGATGGGTCTCTGCTGGCCCCACTGTCTTAGGCACTTGATTACTCTTTTTTCCTCAACATCCAGATCACCATTCTCTGCCTCTGGGAGCCTTGTAATTAGGTCATTCCCCTTCCTGAGTTAAAGGACTCGTTCCACACTTCTTACCCTGCTTCACTCAGCAAATGTGTGGGATTTCCCAGGGCATGACAAAAATGCTTGCCTGGGGTTAGAGCATGCCTCTTCCTCCTGCCATCAGCTCAGAAGCATCCCAGGGAAGATCTGTCCAGGAAAGGGGTCTCATCTGACCACAGGAATCAGGGAGCCTTTGGGAAAGAAAAAATACCAGTGATAAGCTCTGGAGGATAAGCAGGACATCAACAGAGAGCTCAATGAGGGCAGCTGGTCAGACATTCTAGAGGAAGGGCGTAGGCTAATCCAAAGCTCAGAAGTGTGAAAACTGGGTGGTGCTCTGGGATGACCAGCTGTGCTCTTGGGTGACCAGAGATGTGCTCTTCCTTTGTGACTCCCTGGCATCAGATCAAGGCACTCATCAAAACGTACATCCAGAGGCAGGAGACCATCAACTTGGTGGTAGTCCCCTGCAACGTGGACATCGCCACCACGGAGGCGCTGAGCATGGCCCAGGAGGTGGACCCCGATGGAGACAGGACCATAGGTAAGAAGAAAGCACCGACAGGAAGCCGGGGGAGACCCCTCAGATATTTAGAAGGTCCTGGATGTAATAGCCCTGTTAGAGGTGCCCACATCCTGCATCAGATACGAACTCTGTTCCCAAGGAATCTCCGTGGGCTCAGGGTGCAGTTGCACACAGCAGACAGGCCACCCTCCCTCATGGTCAGGGCTAGATGTATGGCCAATATCTGGAGGTTCTTTGCCCTCCTTCCTATTGTCCCTTATTTGCATTCTTAATGCATTCTGGATGTGGGGGGAGAGATGCCTTATTTTGTCTCCCGCAATGGGCCAGAAAGGAAGAAATGACTGGCCCATCAACTCTGCAAGTCCACAGGAAAAAATCCTGTGAGTCTTTGGTTCATGGAAAAGATCTCACCAGGGCATGTATGAACATATTCAGGGAATACACTTCCAGGTTTACACTGGAGCACAGGTGTCTACAGAGTTTATATTCAAGTAGAACTCTTCCTCGGGGAGATGGGTTCTCTTAAATTCCTTTATTAAAAATGTCCCCCACAGAGGGCATTATAGGGGATTTGGTTGAAGAACACAGATTGCCTGGGTTTCAATCCTTGCTCTACAATTTACTGGCTACATATCCTAGGGCAAATGAGAGCTGCTATTTTAAAAATTCTAATATTATTACTTAATATCACTTCTCTCTAATCACTTCACTTACCCATTGAATTTACCTTCCTGAAAGTTGTGCCAGTCATTTTCTTTGACTAAATGGATACCCAGTATATTACTGCCTTTTCCACTTTTTCTTCCAACAAATACCTAGGTTTCCAGTAAGGATAAAAATAACAGTAGGGGAATACAACTCGAGTTTAATGTATTATTATATGCCAGACTAGACTTGTACCCTGTTACCTGCTGATGTCTACAGGCGTCTAGAACACATTGAACCAGAGAGAAAACTCAGGTTTGGGGTCATCCACTATTATGCAATCATAAGTCATTAGGGATGTCTCATTAATGACCACAGAAGATAGTTTCATCTGTTAAGTAGATAGATCTATTTGGATATCAATATCTTTATAGAAATTGAGTAATACTTCTTACTAGTAGTTTTCTGTTCTTCTCATGGGGCTTCCCAGGTGGCTCAGTGGTTAAAAAAAAAAAAAAATCTGCCTGCCAATGCAGAAAACACAAGAGACATGGGTTTGATCCCTGGGTGGGGAAGATTCCCTGAAGAAGGGAATGGCTACCCACTCCAGCATTCATTAGCCACAAACTCTGATAATCTGTAAGCTTTCACTAAATATTAAGTATTATTGTGGTAAATTCAGTTAAGTACTATCCACATAGAGTATATACAAAAAGGTCTTAGTATATTCCAAACAGCCTTATAACATTGTGCAAATTTTCCATGCATTCAAGGTTAAGTATAGAAATAGAGAAAAGTATGCTACGCTTAAAAAAGAAATGGAATATACAGTCAAGTACACAGCAGCCAAAAGGTGGAAGCAAACCCAGCATCCATCAAGAACACAGTCACTTGGAATTCAAAGCCTTCAGTCCAGTGTGAGCGACAGGAGTAAGGGCAGGAGAGTGGGAGAGGAAGGCAGGGAGGATCTCAAAGGAGGTACCGCTAGAGGGGCAGAGTGAGTCTGTGACAGGAGACCCTAGAGAGTCACAGACCCTCCGCACAGTAGGGAATGATGTGCTTTTGGAGACATGGTGATGGAGTGAGTTGGTTCTGATGATGCAAGCTGCCTTAGTGTCGGGGACTCAGCGGGCACCCAAGAGACATTTGTTAAATAAATTACAGAAGGCAGTCAATGAGTTGAGTGACTGGATGAGCAAATAAAAATACAAGTAAGAGGAATGACAATGGAATGAAAGAATGAGCTGAGAGGCACTGGACAGAAAAGGCTCTTGGTCATAACAATCTTGATAAAGAAGAAGAAAGTTGGAGGCATCATAATTCCTGATGTCAAGTATATTACAAAGCGACTGTGATTAAAACAGTATGGTGCTAGCAAAAAGACAGACATATAGATCTGCGTGACAGAATAGCAAGCCCAGAAATAAATTTGTGTCTGTAGAGTTAGCTGATTTGGGACAAAAGTGGTAAGAATATACAATGGGAAAATGATACGCTGCTGGTCTTGGCCAAAAAAGACCCTGTAGCCTAGCAGTGTTCAATATATTTGAAGATAAAATTGACCTTTCCATTGCCCTCCTCTAATTATCTCACAGGGATCCTGACCAAACCAGACCTGGTGGACAAGGGCACCGAGAAAGGTGTCCTGAAGGTCATGCAGAACCTCACCTATCATCTCAAGAAGGGGTATATGATCGTGAAGTGTCGGGGCCAGCAGGATATCACCAACAACCTGAGCTTGGCAGAGGCAACCAGGAAAGAAGTAATGTTCTTTCAGACACATCCGTATTTCAGGTAAGATTCTTTATGACAACCTTGGACTCCATGGAAACCAGCCCTGCCTACCAGAATTGGCCAAGATGATCACCATATTTAAAAATTATACAATTAACATCAGTTCAGTTCAGTCTCTCAGTCATGGCTGACTCTTTGTGATCCCATGGACTGCAGCACGCCAGGCCTCCCTGTCCATCAACTCCTGGAGTTTACTCAAACTCATGTCCATTGAGTCAGTGATGCCATCCAACCATCTCATCCTCTGTCAACCCCTTCTCCTTCTGCCTTCAATATTTCCCAGCATCAGGGTCTTTTCAAATGAGTTAGCTCTTCACTTCAGGTGGCCAAAGTATTGGAGTTTCAGCTTCAACATCAGTCCCTCCAATGAACATTCAGGACTGATCTCTTTTAGGATGGACTCGTTGGATCTCCTTGATGTCCAAGGGACTCTCAAGAGTCTTCTCCAACACCACAGTTCAAAAGCATCAGTTCTTTGGCACTCAGCTTTCTTTATGGTCCAACTCTAACAACCATACATGACCTACTGGAAAAACCATAGCTTTGACTAGATGGATCTTTGTTGGCAAAGTATGGTCTCTGCTTTTTATTATGCTGTCTAGGTGGGTCATAACTTTTCTTCCAAGGAGCCAACGTCTTTTAATTTCATGGCTGCAGTCACCATCTGCAGTGATTTTGGAGCCCAAAAAAATAAAGTCTGTCACTGTTTCACTGTTTCCCCGTCTATTTGCCATGGAGTGATGAGACTGGATGCTATGATTTTAGTTTTCTGAATGTTGAACATTAAGCCAACTTTTTCACTCTCCTCTTTCACTTTCATCAAGAGGCTCTTTAGTTCTTCTTTGCTTTCTGCCATAAGGGCAGTGTCATCTGCATATCTAAGGTTATTGATATTTCTCCCTGCAATCTTGATTCCAGCCTGTGTTTCATACAGCCCAGCATTTCTCATGATGTACTCTGCATATAAGTTAAATAAGCAGGGTGACAATATACAGCCTTGACATACTCCTTTTCCTATTTGGAACCAGCCTGTTGTTCCATGTCCAGTTCTAACTGTTGCTTCCTGACCTGCATACAGATTTCTCAAGAGGCAGGTCTGGTGGTCTGGTATTCTTATCTCTCTAAGAATTTTCCAGTTTGTTGTGATCCACACAGTCAAAGGTTTTGGCATAGTCAATAAAGCAGAAATCAATGTTTTTCAGGAACTCACTTGCTTTTTCAATGCTCCAACAGATGTTGGCAATTTGATCTCTGGTTCCTCTACCTTTTCTAAAACCAGCTTGAACATCTGCAAGTTCACGGTTCACATACTGTTGAAGCCTGGTTTGGTGAATTTTGAGCATTTCTTTACAAGTGTGTGAGATGAGTGCAATTGTGTGGTAGTTTGAGACATTCTTTGGCATTGCCTTTCTTTGCAATTGGAATGAAAACTGATATTTCCAGTCCTGTGGCCACTGCTGAGTTTTCCAAATTTGCTGGCATATTGAGTGCAGCACTTTCACAGCATCATCTTTCAGGATTTGAAATAGCTCAACTGGAATTCCATCACCTCCACTAGCTTTGTTTGTAGTGATGCTTCCTAAGGCTCACTTGACTTTACATTCTAGGATGTCTGGCTCTAGGTTAGTGATGACACCATCATGATTATCTGAGTCATGAAAATCTTTTTTGTATAGTTCTTCTGTGTATTCTTGCCACCTCTTCTCAATATCTTCTGCTTCTGTTAGGTCCATATCGTTTCTGTCCTTTATCGAGACCATCTTTGCATGAAATGTTCCCTTGGCATCTCTAATTTTCTTGAAGAGATCTTTAGTCTTTCCCATTCTATTGTTTTCCTCTATTTCTTTGCACAGATCACTGAGGAAGGCTTTCTTATCTCTTTGCTATTCTTTGGAATTCTGCATTCAAATGGGTATAACTTTCCTTTTCTCCTTTGCTTTTTGCTTCTCTTCTTTTCACAGCTATTTGTAAGGCCTCCTCAAATAGCCATTTTGCTTTTTTGCATCTTTTTCTTGGGGATGGTCTTGATCCCTGTTTGCTATCATGAACCTCCGTCCATAGTTCTTCAGGCACTCTATTAGATCTAGTCCCTTGAGTCTATTTCTCACTTCCACTGTATAATCATAAAGGATTTGATTTAGGTCATACCTGAATGGTCTAGTGGTTTTCCCTACTTTCTTCAATTTCAGTCTGAATTTGGCAATACGGAGTTCATGATCTGAGCCACAGTCAGCTCCCAGTCTTGTTTTTGCTGACTGTATAGAGCTTCTCCACCTTTGGTTGCAAAGAATATAATCAGTCTGATTTCAGTGTTGACCATCTGGTGATGTCCATGTGTAGAGTCTTCTCTTGTGTTTTTGAAAGAGGGTATTTGCTCTAGTGTGTTCTCTTGAAAAACTCTATTAGCCTTTGCCCTGCTTCATTCTGTACTCCAAGACCAAATTTGCCCGTTACTCCAGATGTTTCTTGACTTCCTACTTTTGCATTCCAGTCCCTTATAATGAAAAGGACATCTCTTTTGGGTGTTAGTTCTAGAAGGCCTTGTAGATCTTCATAGAACCATTCAATTTCAGTTTCTTCAACATTACTAGTTGGATTGCTGTGATATTGAATGGTATGCCTTGGAAACAAACAGAGATCTTTCTGTCATTTTTGAGATTGCATCCGAGTACTGCACTTCGGACTCTTTTGTTTACTACGATGGCTACTCCATTTTTCTAAGGGATTCCTGCCCACAGTAGTAGATATAATGGTCATCTGAGTTAAATTCACCCATTCCAGTCCATTTTAGTTCGCTGATTCCTAAAATGTCGACATTCACAATTAGCATAACCAACTGTTTTCGTTAGTTTGGTATTAAATGCATTGGCTTACTTAAATCGTTTTTTCTTGAATTCTGATGATGACATTGATTAAAAATTGAAGTCGAGTATTTCATAGAGCAAGGGTCCCCAACCCCCAGGCCATGGGCCATTGCAGGTCTGTGGCCTCTTAGGAACTGGGCCACATAGCAGGAGGTGACTGATGGGCAAGTGAATGAAGCTTCATCTGTATTTACAACTGCTCCCCATTGCTTATGTTACCACCTAAACTCCATCTCCTGTCAGATTAACAGCAGCGTTAGGTTTTCATAGATGCACAAACTCTACTGTCAACTGCAGATATGAAGAATCTCGGTTTCAAGATCCTTATGAGAATCATCCCCAAACCATTCCCCTCTGTGGAAAAATTGCCTTTCAGGAAACCAGTCCCTGTGCCAAAAAGGTTGAAGACCACTGTCATAGGGCATAGCACACTTTGGTTTCCCAAAATGTTTTCCCTTGCTCTCTCTTTTGAGTCCCACAATATCTTGAAAGACATTGGGATTTTTTTCCATTGAACTGGATACTTTTTTCCTTTCCTTTTATTTAGGAACTTGCTGTTCCTGAACCATGGGGGAGAGGGTAATAATATATAGTGGTCATTCCTACTTTAAGGAGAGACTGGGAAAATGGTGAATTTTTGCAGACCTGGTTTACTACTTATTCTGTGCCTTTAGGAGATGGCTCAACCCCTCTGAGCTTCTGCTTTTTCACCTGCTCAGAGAGTCCTGCTACTGCTTCATGGGATTAGGTTTAGGATTAAATAACATGGGACATGCAGATGGTCTGGCCAGCACACCATAAATATCACCTTGGTTCCTTCTTTCTCTCTGCTCTGGCCCTGAATGAAAGAAACAGAAGGGTTTTAGAAGTATTGAGGGTTATAGCAGAGAAGACTGCCTTCAAGCAAAGAGAAGATTCTGTAACAATCACACACATGGTTTTCAACCTTGAGCAAGCAACAGAATTTGTGGGTTATTGTTGTTCAGCCACTCAGTTGTGTCCAACACTATGTAACCCTATGGACTATAGCATGCCAGTCTTCCCTGTCCTTCACTATCTCCCAGAGTTTGCTCAAACCCATGTCCATTGAGTCAGTGATGCCATCCAACCATCTCATCCTCTGTCATCCCCTTCTCCTTCTGCCCTCAATCTTTCCCACCATCAGGGTCTTTTCCAGTGAGTCAGCTGTTCATATCAGGTGGCCAAAGTATTGGAGCTTCAGCATCAACATCAGTCCTTTCAATGAGTATTCAAGTTTGATTTCCTTTAGGATTGACTAGTTTGATCTCTTTGCTGTCCAAGGGACTCTCAAGAGTCTTCTCCAGCATCACCATTTGAAAGCACCAATTCTTCAATACTCAGTCTTCCTTATGGTCCAACTCTCACATCCTTACATGACAAGTGGAAAAACCACAGCTTTGACTCTACAGATTTTGTTGGCAAAGTGATGTCTCTGCTTTTTAATATTCTGTCTAGATTTGTCATAGTTTTTCTTTCAAGGACCAATTTGTGGGAGAGTTTGTTAAAATTCAGCTACCTGTGCCATTCCAGAGTTTCTGAGTTCTAAGGTAGGCCCCTAGACTTTCTAACAAGTTCCCAGACTTTCCTGGTGGCTCAGCAGGTACAGGATCCACCTGCAGTGTTGAAGACGAGAGACTTGAGTTTCATCCCTGGGTCAGGGAGGTCCCCTGGAGGAGAAAAAGTAGCAACCTACTCCAGTATTCTTGCCTAGAAATCCCATGGACATGGGAGCCTGGCAGGCTACAATCCAAGGTGGCTCAAAGAGTCACATGCAGTGACTAAGCACAAGCACAACAATTTCCCAGTTGAGGTCAACATTGCTGGTCTTGGGACCACACTTTGAAAGCCACTGTTCAAGGTCTTTGGGAAAGTTAAGGCTTGGATGAAAAAGTGTGCTGAAGTGCTTTGTCACTGAACATCTGTGTTTCAATCCTTGTGTGCCCAAGTGCTGGGACTCAGCTCTTTTGCAACAAAGATGCTCACAGTAGTACTGGAATAAATGATCCTACTGCGTCCTTCATGAATTTATGTTAAAGGTGAACACCTTGCAGCCAGACCACCTGGTCTGTGACTCTGGGCAAGCTGCTTAACGTTCCTGTGCCTTTGCCTTTTGCTCTCTAAAACTGATTGTTCAATGATTAAATATTTGTAAAGCCCTTAGAATGGAGTTAGGCACTTAGTATGGACCATGTAAACATTTTTTAAATTTAATTTTATTATGGAAAGAACATTTAACATGAGGTTCACCCTCCTAACAAATATTTAAGTGCACAATGTGGTATTGTTAACTACAGGCACGATATTGTTCGGCAGCTCTCTAGAATGTGTTTGTCTTTCATAACAGAAACTTTTTGCCCTTTCATTAGCACTCTTCATTTCCTCCTCCCCACAACACCTGGCAACCACCATTCCACTCTCTGATTGCCTGAGTCTGACTGTTTTAGATAGAGCACATAAATTGAATCATGTAGTATTTGTCTTTCTGTGACAAATTTCACTTAGCATAACATCTTCAAGGTTAATTCATGTTGTCACATACTACAAAATTTCCTTCTTGTGAAATGCTGAATTATATCCTATTGCATGTATCTACAATTTTTAATCCATTTATCTTTCCGTGAACAGTGAGGTTGTTTCCACATCTTGGCTCTTGTGAACGGTGCTGCAGTGAACAGAGGGGCCCTAATAAATCTGTGAGATCTTGATTTCAAGTCTTTTGAGTAAATGCCCAGAAGTGAGATTGCTAGAGCCATTTTTAATTTTTTACAGTACTTCATTACTGCTTCCCATAGAGGCTGCATCATTTTGAGTTCCCATCAACAGTATACTAGTGTTTCAATTTCTCCACATCCTTGCCAACACTTGTTTTATGTTTTTTTTTTTAATGTCATCCTAACTGATATGATGTGATATTTAATTATGGTTTTGATTTGCATTTCCCAGATAATTAGTGATGCTGATCATCTTTCCATGTGCCTTTTGGCCATTTTTATGTTTTCTTTGACGAAATCTCTATTTGAGTCTTTTATCCCATGTTTACATTGGGTTCTTAGGGTTTATTTGCTATTGAATTGTGGAGTTCCGTGCATTTTTTAAAAATTAACCCCTTATCAGGTACATGGTTTTGCAAATGTTTTCTCCCGTTTTGTAGGTTGCCTTTTCCTTTGTCGATGGCTTTCTTGCAGTACTGAAGTTTTTAGTTTGGCATCGTCCTGCCAGTCTATTTTTGCTTTTGTTGCCTGTGCTTTTAGTGTCATATTCATGAAATCATTTCCAAGATCAATATGATGAAGATGTTCCCCCATGTTTTCTTCTAGGAGTTTTACAGTTTGGGGTTTTACATTTAAGCCTTTAATCAATTTTCAGTTGACTTTTGTGTCTAGTGTAAGAAGAGGCTCCATTTTGCTATGGATATCTAATTTTCCCAACACCATTTGTTGAAGAGGTTATCCTTTTCCTATTGTGTATTCTTGGCACTTTTGCAAAAATCAGTTAACTGTATATGCATGGATTTATTTCTGGGCTTGCTATTCTGTCCCATAGGTCTATGCTGTTGCTGTTTAGTCACTAAGTCATGTCCGACTCTTTGCAACCTCATGGACTATAGTCTGCCAGGCTCCTCTGTCCATGGAATTTTCCAGACAAGAATGCTGGACTATATCTGTCTTTATGCTAGCACCATACTGCTTTAATTATAGTAGCTTTGCAATATAGTTTAAATCAGAAATATGATGTCTCTAGCTTTCTTCTTCTTTATCAAGACTGATACATCTAATCAGGGATAAATATTTGCTATAAGAAATAAAATACTACTTTGGGCAAGTCACTTAACCTCTATGAAATTGTATTGTTTTGCTTTTCCTGAAAAAATGACTTACCACCTGAGTTTATTGGGGCACAAAAAGAAAAAAAAGTAACCTCTCTAGTACTATACTTGCCCAGGTATGATCTTGCTCCTTAATTATCAACTGTCCTCATGTACCACCTGGCTTTTCTGATGGTGTCTGTCACTCCAAGGAACTGAGCTCATCTACCCACTTATAAGGTGCAGAACTGGAAAGTAAGCCTATGGGCCCTTCTTAAATTCATGTGTGCTCCGTCTTGTTTCAGAGTTCTTTTGAATGAAGGAAAGGCCACGGTGCCTCTTCTGGCAGAAAGACTTACCACCGAGCTCATCTGGCACATCAATGTGAGTCAGTAGTTTAAGCTGCAAGCTATAAAAAAAAAAAAAAAAATGACAGCCTTGGGTACTTCCCTGGTGGTCCAGTGGTTAAGACTTAACCTTCCAATGCAGGCGATACAGGTTCAGTCTCTAGCTAAGATCCCACATGCTTTATGGCCAATAAGCCAAAACATAAAAGAGAAGCAGTATTGTAACAAATTCAATAAAGAGTTTAAAAATTATCCACATCAAAAAACAAATCTTAAAAAAAAAATGACAGCCTGTCCAGGTCACTTTCTTAGTCTTGGGTTGACTAGGACACTCCAGTGAAATGTCCAAACCAGTAGATAAATAAGAACATTTTGAAAACCAAATCACTCCTGGTCAGAGGCTCACAAAAGAGCTTCTGAAACAGAAAAGCAGTAACTGCATAGTGTTGAAATAAAGAGTTGAATCTGTCAATTTGGGGCAAGCAAAAAGAGAAGGAAAATGCTAACACCAGGTTAGCAGTGTAAAAAAGAGTGAATATAGAGTTAGCAAATTTTTAATAGTTTGAAATGGCAACCCACTCCAGTATTCTTGCCTGGAAAATCCCATGGACAGAGGAGCCCAATAGGCTACAGTCCATGGGGTCGCAAAGAGTCGGATACGACTGAGCGACTTCACTTCTAACAATTCACAGTATAAAAATCACTTTCCTTTGAGACTTCCTGATGGAACACTGGTTAAGACTTCACCTTCCAATGCAGGGGTGCCGGTTGGATCCCTGGTCAGAGAACTGAGGTCCCAAGTGCTTCGAGGCCAAAAATCCAAAGCATAATACAGAAGCAATCTTGTAACAAATTCAATAAAGACTTTAAAAGTGGTTCACATCAACAAGTCTTTAAACAATAAATTAAAGATATAAATATAAAACATTTTCCTAGCTTCAAACTTTTAGGAAATAAATGTTGTTTTCAGTGATTCTCAAAATAAGAAAACCACAGACAAAGTTCTCATGATGTCATTGAAGGGGGACTCTGGCTTAGTGCTTATTGAGAAATAGAATATTTATAGCCATCACCATCACCACTGTGGGCTCCAGGACTGGGCACCAGCCACTGCACCTGCACACCCCCATCAAGAGGATGACTTGAGAGTTGGACCATAAAGAAGGCTGAGCACCAAAGAATTGATGCTTTCAAATTGTGGTGCTGGAGAAAACTCTGGAGAGTCCATTGGACAGCAAGGAGAGCAAATCAGTCAATCCTAAAGGAAATCAGACCTGAATATTCATTGGAAGGACTGAGGCTGAAGCTGAAGCTCCAATACTTTGGCCATCTGATGTGAAGGGCCAACTCACTGGAAAAGACCCTGGTGCTGGAAAAGATTGAAGGCAAGAAGAGAAGGGTGCGACAGAGGATGAGATGGTTGGATAGCATCACTGACTCAAGGGACATGAGTTTGAGCAAACTCCGGGAGATAGTGGAGAACAGGAAGGCCTGGCATGCTGCAGTCTGGGCAGTTGCAAAGAGTCGGACACAACTTATAGACTAAACAACAACAAATCAAGAGGATAATGGCCAGAACATGCCGAGGAAAGAAGTGGCAGGTGTCCATACTAAAAATAGTCCTCCTGTTAAAAATATTAAACCCATGCAAGCTACTCAAGGACCTTTCACATCAAAATAGCCCTCTGAGACCACAGTAGATAATCATTTCTCCTAAACTCTCTGAGTAAGAGAAATACTAGTAAAATGAAGATGCAGAAGAGCAACTCTCAATTAAAAGGCCAAGAGAATGCCCCTGAAAGAACAATGAAACAGACTTCTTTAGTCTGACGGATGCCGAGTTCAAAAGGGAGATAATGAAAATACTGGAGGAATTAAGAAAGGCTATGGATAGAAATGCAGGTTACTGTAAAAAAAGGAACTAAAAACTATAAAGAGGAGCAAAAAATAAAATTCATTTGCCAAGATGAAAGCTGATCTAAAGACAGTAAATAGCAGAATGAATAATGAAGAATAAACAAGTGATCTGGAAGATAGAATAACAGAAATCACTCAGTCAGAACAATAGAGAAAAAGCCAAATGATAAATGGAATATTTGTCATGCTTGCCTGAACCATTGTACATGAGAAGATGAACCTTGAGAGCAGAGCTGGAACCTAGGGGGCTGGATCCCAGTCCGTGCTAAATTGCATGTTGCATGGAAACAATGCATTCTTTTGAACCAAAAAACGCATACTCAAAATATTTGTTTGTAGAGGGGCAGCATTTCTCAAACTGTGTATGGTGCTTGTGGTAAAGAATGTGCTTGCCAATGCAGGAGACAGATGTAAGAAATGTGAGTTAGATCCCCGGGTTGGGAAGATTGCCTGGAGGAGGGCACAACAACCCACTCCAGTATTCTTGCCTGGGGAATTTTTGCCTAACACACAGTTAAGCAAAAATGTTACCTAGAAAAATTTTTTAAATTCATATTCCTGGGCCCTGGCTGAGCTTCTGAGTCAGTAGGTCTGGGGTGGGGACCATGAATTTGTTTTTCTCAGGTGATCTTTGGGAACATACTTGGAGAAGTACTGATTCTGGTGAAATCCCTTCAGTTTGCAGCAGAGAATTCTAAAAGAAATAACCCTGTCTAAAAACTATGCTGCTAGTACTAAATCACTTCAGTCGTGTCCAACTCTTGGCGACCCTATGAACTGTAGCCCAGCAGGTTCCTCTGTCCATGGGATTCTCCAGGTAAGAATACTGGAGTGGGTTGCTGTGCCCTCCTCCAGGGGATCTTCCCAACCCAGGGATCTAACTCACATTTCTTACATCTGTCTCCTGCATTGGCAAGCAGTTTCTTTACCACTAGCACCACTGGGGAAGCCCGTCTAAAAGCTATATCTCCTATCTAATTGAGAAAAGCATCTTTCTTTAAAAAAGATGTTATATTTTGATGATTTTTTCATACCAGTTCTCAACATTTATATATTGCACTTTAAATTTTGAATTTCAGTTTTGTACTATTTTAAATTAATTTTTAAAATTTATGTAAAGACACAATCATGACCATTTGAAATACCAGGAACAAGATTAATACGTTTCTGACTACAGATACAAACTGTCCAAAGAGAGAGAGGATGAGACCTTATCAACTTTTTGGTACGCTACTCCACAAACTTCCTCTAAATCCCAATAGCTCATTCTGCCTGGCTGACTACGCTAACGTCCTTCACTCAGATATCTTTACCTGCAGTTTTTACCTGCTCGGGCTGTAAAGGTGTGAGCAGCTGTGAAGTGAAGTCTGCGGCTTACCAGTGATGATATCAAACAGTTTGTCTCTCTGAGCCTTTTCCTCTCTTGTGAAAAACAGGCAACGAAGTCACGTCCTTTGTACCACAGCGCCGGGCTTCACTAAGACGTAAAGGACTTGGAATGATGCTCAACCCAAAGACAACCCTCCTTGGTGCCCCTCTCCATCGTTCCTGCTCCTCCATTTTGTTAAACTGTCATCAGCAACATTGACTGCTTTGGACCTTTGCCAGCTGACACCACCACATAGGCATAACCTCTTCCAAAGCACCATTTATCAGTTTATAACAATCAAATGTTATAGGGAACATTTCATTAAAGAAACCTTCCATTACATTCAAAGGTACTTGTTATCTCAACGAAAGCTCTGAGTCATACAAACAAAAAAAACCCAAACTGGTCACCACCGGATTCCCTCCCGACTCTGGTCACATGACGGAACTGCAGAATTCTCAACACCAGATCATTCAAACATTGCATCCCAAGTCCTCCTTGAGTTCTTAGCAGGAATTGCGCTCAACAAGAGTCACAGGATAATCGAAACTGAATGCTTTCAAGTGGGACTCTGCCCATACCCCTAAGAGACCTGTCAGCTAATTTCAGCAGGTGGCAGCATTTCGTTGTTTGCCCTTATTTTGTTCAGGGAAGATCCGCTGGAGAAGGAAATGGCAATACTCTCCAGTATTCTTGCCTAGGAGATCCCAGAGACGCCTGGCGGGCTATAGTCTCTGGGGTCACAAAAGAGTCAGATAGGACTTAGCGACTTAAAAACAAAAAAAGTTCATCAAGCTGTAGCCTTTCATTGCTTGCTCTTATTTTGTTCAGAAATCGCTCCCCTTGTTAGAAAACCAAATAAAGGAGAAACACCAGAGGGCGACAGAGGAGCTGCAGCAGTACGGGGACGACATTCCCAGCGATGAAGGGGATAAAATGTTCTTCCTCATTGAGGTGAGGATTACCCAGGACTCCCTGCTGCCCTGCCCTCCTCATTTCTCAGGAGGTGGCGGGGGTGGGGAGGGGGGTGGGGAGTGGGGGGTGTATGAGGTGGCTGGGGGGTCATCTCACCCCCTTGGAGCCCCAGCCCCCACAGCACCATGTACAGCTGATCCGGATCCCTGCTCTTTAATGTAATTACAGCACAGATTGATGATTTTATCTCATCTTTTCAGAAAATTAAGGTATTTAACGAGGACATTGAAAAGTTAATAGAAGGAGAAGAAATTGTAATAGAGACAGAATCTCGCTTATGTAACAAAATCAGAGAGGAGTTTACAAGATGGGTACTCATACTTACCACCAATATCGAAAAAGGTAAGTCCTGGGACAGGGCTTCTCCAAAAGCAGCATCACGTTTACCAAGACCAGAAGCTACTTCTGGCACATAAAAATTGTGTGAAAAGCCGACTGTGCCCACACTAGGGGCCTCTTAGTATCTATAACAGCTTCCCAGCCATTCTTGTGGAGCACGGCCCTCGCCAATTCAATAGTAGACCATTCCACCACCTACTTCCAACTACCTCCTTTCTTCTGTGTTTTGAGGCTCGGCAGTTTCACTTACCCTGTCTCTTTCCTCCTCTTTACCCCCAGTCCAAATCAGAAAGGTCTATGCTTTGACAACAAACTCCTTACTTCTTCTGGCAGAGTTCTAACTTCTATCTGCTCCAGCCCAAAGGCCAATAGGGTGTGTGCCTGTGTGGTGTTGCAGTGTGTGTATGTGTGTGTATCTTTGCTTTGACACTTTAAAAAATATATTTACTTACTTATTGTTGGCAGCACTGGGCCTTCATTGCTGCACACAAGCTTTCTCTAGTTGCAGAGAGTTGGGGCTTCTTTTGTTGTGGAGCACAGACTCTAGGACACTCGGGCTTCAGTAATCGCTGCATTTGGGCTCAGCAGTTGTGACTCGTGGGCCCTAGGGCACGGGCTCAGTGGTTGTGGTGCATGGGCTTAGTTGCCTTGCAGCATGTGGGATCTACCTGGACCAGGGACCGAACTAGTGTCCCCTGCATTGCAAGGTGGATTCTTAACCACTGACCCACCAAGGAAGCTCTGTTTTAACACTGAGTAAAAGCAGCACTATTCCTTCCATGTTAAGAGCCTTCCAGCTATATGTAGTCTTGGAAGAAGAGCTATAAGGGCCACAAGAATTTTTTGTTTCTATTTTCATTTAATTAATCAGATTTTTTTTTCCTACCAATTATAAACACTCAGCTTCTCTCCTGGCATGATGACTCTCAACTGAAACACATTGAAGTAGAAAAAGATTTTTGTGTCTTAACAGTCAATATTTCTGTGTATTATCAGGCCACAAATAATTATTTTCATGATTAAAAGAAACTCTATTTAGAAACATTGCCATAGGATTCGTTGGGTAAACAAGACTTGAAAAAAGTCTCTATCTTTAAACGGTCTGTGAAATTATTAGAATTTATCCTGGTGGTTTGTTTTTGTTGCAGTTAAAAGTATCCTTAACGAAGAAGTCTCAAAATATGAAAAGAAGTATCGAGGCAAAGAACTTCTCGGATTTGTCAATTACAAGACGTTTGAGACCGTCGTGAAGCACTACCTGGGACAACTGATAGACCCAGCACTCAAGATGCTCCAGAAGGCCATGGGTGAGGAACTCTCAAAAACCTTTCAGATTGTTACCCTTGTACCTCCCACAGGTCTCAGTGCTTGGAGGCAGAGATTGGAATGGAAGTATCAAACACAGCCTGCAGATGTTTGTCCACTTAAGGGGAGGGGGAGAGTGTTGTCAAGGCTGTATGTTGTCACCCTGCTTATTTAACTTATATGCAAAGTATATCATGTGAAATGCCAGGCCAGATGAAGCATAAGCTGGAGTCAAGATTGCTGGGAGAAATATCAATAACCTCACATACACAGATGACACCACCCTTATGGCAGAAAGCGAAAAAGAACTAAAGAGCTTCTTGATGAAAGTGAAAGAGGAGACTGAAAAACGTGGCTTAAAACTCAATATTCAGAAAACTAATATCATGACATCTGGTCCCATCATTTTATGGCAAATAGATGAGGAAACAATGGAAACAGTGACAGACTTTATCTTGGGGGGCTCCGAAATCACTGCAGATGGTGACTTCAGCCATGAAATTAAAAGATGCTTGCTCCTTGGAAGAAAAGTTATGACCAACCTAGACAGCGTATAAAAAGCAGAGACATTACTTTACTAACAAAGGTCCATCTAGTCAAAGCTATGGTTTTTCCAGTAGTCATGTATGGATGTGAGAGTTGTACTATAAAGAAAGCTGAGTGCTGAACAATTGAAGCTTTTGAACTGTGGTGTTGGAGAAGACTCTTGAGAGTCCCTTGGACTGCAAGGAGATCCAACCAGTTAATCCTAAAGGAAATCAGTCCTGCATATTCATTGGAAGGACTGATACTATAGCTGAAACTCCAATCCTTTGGCCACCTGATGTAAAGAATGGACTCTTTGGAAAAGACCCTGATGCTGGGAAAGATTGAAGGCAAGAGGAGAAGGGGATGACAGAGGATGAGATGGTTGGATGGCATCGCTGACTTGATGGACATGAGTTTGAGCAAACTCTGGGAGTTGGTGATGGACAGGGAGGCCTGGTATGCTACAGTCCATGGGGTTGCAAAGAGTCGGACATGACTGAGTGACTGAACTGAACTGAACTGAGAGTGTGTATGAGCTTTATGTAATTCTTACCTAAGCCTGGATGACATGGTGTGTGGAATAATTAGCTGCTAACCCTGCAGAGAGGGGCTCCCAGGTGGCACTAGTGGTAAAGAATAAGCTTGCCAGTGCAGGAGCCACAGATGTCATGGGTTTGACCCCTGGGTCAGGAAGATCCCCTGGAGGAGGAAATGACAATGCACTCCAGGATTCTTCCCTGGAGAATCCCACGGACAGAAGAGCCTGGAAGGCTACCATCCATGGGGTCGCAAAAGAGTTGGACACGACCGAGCGACTAAACAGCAGCAGCAATCCTGCTGAGAATGCATACCCAGGAAAGCACCAGAAGTTGACAGGGTCTGCTTAGGATGGGGGTGGATGTGGGGTCTCCATGGTATTATGTGCCATCCCTCCTTCTCTCTTGGTCTATGATCTGAAGAGCTCAGCACCAGAATGGGGCCAGTATATCATGATTTATCCTCCTGTGTCTTTAACCCATTTCATTCCTGCTTGCATTTTGCTAATGTTTCATTCTTTCCTTGATCAGAAATTATCTGGCAAACTTTCAAGGACACAGCCAAAAAGCATTTTGCTGAATTTTGCAATCTGCATCAAACAGTCCAGGTAAGCACCCACAGTTTGCTTGCTTATAGTCTGCCTGCCAGTGCAGGAGACATGGGTTTGATCCCTGTCTGGGAAGATCCTCTGGAGAAGGAGATGGCAACCCACTCCAGTATTCTTACCTGCTACAAGCATTGGCTGTTATGGGGCCAGGAAAGTTCAAGGGCCTCTGTCCCCTATAGCATCCTGGGATGAACAGAGGTCTGGGTGAGGGATAAACAGAGGTCTGGGTGCAGCTACCTGGCTCCCAGCCAGCCACTTCCCTCCACCATCTGTACCCTCTTCTCCTGAGCCGCCTCAGAAGCCAGGATCTGT
The DNA here is from genome assembly GCF_014754425.2 of Oryx dammah. Lineage (NCBI taxonomy): Eukaryota > Metazoa > Chordata > Mammalia > Artiodactyla > Bovidae > Oryx > Oryx dammah. The sequence continues at coordinate 15,693,320 of NW_024070186.1, read as the reverse complement.
GTCCTCCCATAAAACTCCTCTTAGGAAGTGATGCACAGCCCATTTCTGCTCTCAGGGCCCCAATGTGCAAGGGGAGTGGGTTGTCACATACGTGTTTGTGGCCACATACACTCCAATGAAGAACCTGCCGTTGTGAAGCTCTCACTTTTCTCTCTTTTCTGCCTTCAATGCACAAAAATCCCTGTGAAACTCAAAAGTCAACCCAGTTTCACTGAGTCACCTCTCCCTTTCCTGGGATGCCTTTGACCATGTGCATGACTCGGGAGTCACAGGATTTCTGGGAGGCACAGAGATGGAGCTGTTATCCCATGGTGCTCATTAGCACTGGATGCATTCTTGAATGCTTGGATTCAAGCCAGCAACAGAGACAAGAGTGATGGGCTTGAACATGTAGATTAAACCGTAACTGAGGAAGCAGAAAGGCAGTAATGTGTGAGGACGCAGGTTGGGGCCAAGAGAAAGACAGGTGCTTGCTTCGGCAGCATATATACTAACACACAACAGGCAGGAGAGAGGGTGAGCATGGCATGTGCAAGGCGGGAAGCCACAAGATGCAACAGGCGAGGACACAGCGGAGGGCGAAGTGGGAGCTTCTGAAAACTGCTCGAAAAGTCTTAGACCTTCGTTGACCTCAGATTATTTTTAATTCAGTGTTCAACATCATAATACCGTACTATAGTAATAGTAATAATACTTCCTAAGCTGTTTAAACAGCAGGGGAAGAAAAGGAAAAGTAATGTATTTCTCTTCCTTATTCGACCAGAACAAGATCGAAGACATAAAAACAAAACAAATGGCAGAAGCAGCAAATCTGATCCAACTTCAGTTCAGGATGGAGAAGCTGGTTTTTTGTCAAGACCAGATTTACGGTGTGGTTCTGAACAAAGTCCGAGAAGAGATTTTTAATTCCGTGGGAAAGGCTTCAGAGGATCCTCAGTCGAAGCAGCCCTTTTTAAATAATCAGTCTTCAGTTTCCTCCATCGTTGAGATTGGGGTCCACCTGAATGCATATTTCATGGTGAGTATGTAGGGATACAAGTCAGTATGCTCTGGTCCCTACCGAGCAGAAAGCCGGTGTCCTGGTTGACAGCTGCTTAGCTGAGCAAAGAACAGGGCACTGCTGCGTACAAAGCCCTTTAGGCTGTGAAAACCTACTCATTTATCATCTCATCATAGTTTTACAGTAACACTGAAAGGGAAAGAGTTAGTTGCTCAGTCAGGTCCGACTCTTTTAGACCCCATGGACTATAGCCCGCCAAGCTCCTCTGTCCATGGAATTCTCCAGGCAAGAATACTAGAGTGTATAGCCATTCCCATCTGCAGGGAATCTTCCCCACCCAGGGATTCCGCATCACAGGCAGATTCTTTACCATCTGAGCCATCAGGGACAGTAACCCTATCAAGACACTTTTAATTAATTTGCCCCAAATCAGATTTTTCCTCTTAGCAGAATATGTACTCAAAATTGGATAAGGCAATGGCACCCCACTCCTGTACTCTTGCCTGGAAAATCCCATGGATGGAGGAGCCTGGTAGGCTACAGTCCATGGGGTCACTAAGAGTCAGACATGACTGAGCGACTTCACTTTCACTTTTCACTTTCATGCATTGGAGAAGGAAATGGCAGCCCACTCCAGTGTTCTTGCCTGGAAAATCTCAAGGACGGGGGAGCCTGGTGGGCTGCCGTCTATGGGGTCGCACAGAGTCAAACACGACTGAAACGACTTAGCAGCAGCAGCAGCAATACTCAAAATTAATTCCAACTCCAAAGTTAATTATATTTTATTTTCTGCATAAATTCCAAAACTACTATGATCAGAATACAGCAAAACATAAGCACTAACTTTACTGGCTATGTTTTAGCTTTCCTGCGTGTTCTCAGAGGGTACTCAGAGTGCCTCAAACTCAAACTAAGTCCGACAAAGTGGAAGTGAAAAAGCCTGTCCCTAAATTTTGTGGCCCAGCTGACTTCATGGTTTCTAAGGCTTCATCCATGGATTAAAGTATTAGGGTACATGGAAAAGAAGGTAGCTTTTTATTTAGTTGAGTTTTTCTTTATTTATTTGGTTGCATGGAATCTTAGTTGTGACATATGGGATCTAGTTCCCTGACCAGGGATCGAACCCAGGTTCCCTGCATTGGGAATTCAGAGTGTTAGCCACTGGACTACTAAGGAAGTCCCAGAAGGTAGCTTTTAAACTACCCAACTCCTGAAGCCCTTTCTTGATTAGGATAGAAAGTAGAGTGACCCAGATGTGGGGTCCAGCTGTCAGGCAAACTGGAGATGCTGATGAGAGGAGTAAATGAAATAAGCATTGAAATATATCCCGATCATCTCCCAGAAGGGACTCGGGGTTCACTGCCAGGAGGTCCCTCCAGGGAGGAGAGTGGAAATGAGGAAGAGATCCCTTCCAGGAAGGCTGGTATGTCCAGAAGATGGCTGGTTCTGCTAGCCTTCAGGTGGATCTTAGTGTCAGAGGGAATACCTCAGTAGTGAAAATGGGGCAACCCAAATAGATCCTTCCCTTGGTTGGTAGTGACCACTGGAGTGGAAGTGGACAGGACCCCAAGACTTAGCATGGATCCAAGGAACTTGTCTCTGCAACCACAGACCCCTCCAGCTGACCCCTCTTACCTGCTCTTCCAGGAAACCAGCAAACGTCTCGCCAATCAGATCCCGTTCATCATTCAGTATTTTATGCTCCAAGAGAATGGTGATAAGGTGCAGAAAGCCATGATGCAGCTTCTACAGGAGACACAGCACTATTCCTGGCTGCTTCAGGAACAGAGTGATACAGCTACCAAGAGGAAATTCCTGAAGGAGAGGATTTTTCGGCTGACTCAGGCACAGCAAGCTCTCTATGAATTCCCTCATTTCAAAGGGTAAATGCCAAAGGAACAGCAGTACTTCTGGGTTTTGCTTACGTGCATGGTCATTAAGGGGGGTGGTCCGGGAATTGGCCTCTTGTTTGAGGCCAAACCTTTCTGCTGCTGTCTGCATCCATCTCTGCTGTACTGCACTCAAAACAAGAGTTTATACCTGAAGTCCTGAGCTGCTCAGAGCTGTCACCTCCTCCAGGAGGTCTTCCCCGTCCTCTGTGAAGAGGGGTCTTTCCAGTCCTTGGGCCCCGTAGCCCCCAGTTACAATATTCTTAAATACTACTGTCATTCTTTGTTCACTTGTCACCCCTCCCCATTAGATTAGGAGACCTCAGAGATGAAAGGTCACTTCTTATTCTTTTGTATTTCCAGAATCTTGCATGGCCTCTGGAGCATAGTAGTTCACTTAATAAATATCTCATTGAACAAATGAATGATGGGGAATACTTGAGGCTGTGGCTTAAATCCAGTTTGGTTGTTTGGAATGGTGTCCCTTAGCTGGTCCTTTTCTTACAGATTCAGTCGTACCACCTGCTTCCCATCATTTGCTGTGATGGTGTTTCCCAGCCCCTCTAGAGGAAACCGGCTGAGTGATACCATTTTTAATTTAGTTTCTCTGAATGCAGTGAGCTCCATTGCTGTATTGTCTTAAACATTTTTAAAAAAAATATAGAGCTTCATGACAGTGGTCATCTCTAGATTGGGGGATTATGGATAATTTTATTTTCTTCCTCAAACTAAGCTAATGACTTCACAGCAATTTTAAGAGGGTTAAGTGAAACCATTTTTACAAACTATGTGTCCCAAAGCAGGTGTTCAAAACTGCCAGCAATTTTTCCCTCTAATTTTTCTTTACCTCTAGGTCTGTAGAGAAGCCCTCAGCTCTAAGACTCTTCCAGTCAATTCATACATTTAGTTCTTTGATATTTTTTTGACAATTTTTGTATATGATGTTAGATAAGCATCCTTTTGCATGTGGATATTCAGTTTTCCTAGCACCATTTTTGAAATGACTGTTCTTTCCCTATTGATCTTGGTCCCCTTGTCAAAAACCATTTGACCATATATGCAAGGACTTGTTTCTGGGCTTTCTGTTCTATTCCATTGGTCTCTATGACTGTCTTTATGACATTACCATACTGTTTTGATAATTGTAGACTTCTTGTAAGTTTTGAAATCAGGAACTCTGAGACCTCCAGCTTTGTTCTTTTTTCCCATGAGTTTTGGCTGTTCAGGTTTCCTTGAAATTCCCTATGAATTTTAGGATGGGTTGTCCTATCTTTGCAAAAAAAAAAAAAAAAGATCATTGGGATTTTGATAGAAATTGTAATGAATCCATAGATTGCTTTGGGTAGTACTTGCATCTTAACAATATTAAGTCTTTCAATCCATGAACATAGGATTGAAATTTATTTGTGTCTTCTTTAATTTCTTTAAGCAATATTTTATAGTTTTCTGTGTACAAGTTTTTCAATCCCTTGGTTACCAAGTATTTTGTTCTTTTTGTAAATTGAATTGTTAATTTCCTTTTCAAATCATTCACTGCAAATTTACATATATGTAAATTTACATATATCATTTTTATGTGTTGGTTTTATATCTTGCTACTTTGTTGAATTCATTCTTAGTTATAAGTTTTGTGGTATATTTATGGGTTTTCTAATACACACAAGGTCATATCATCTGTGAAACAAAATTATTTTGATTCTTCATTTCTGACTTGGATGCCTTTTATTTCCATATCTTGCCTAACTACTCTGTCTAGAACTTCCAATACTATGTTAAATAAAAGTGGCACAAGTAGGAATCCATGTCTTACAAATTTACTCTGATTTTAAAGAAGTATAATATCAAAATTGAAGATTATGAGAAAATTTAAGAGACAAACATTGGTCTCACTTTAGGTATCATACTTTTCTTATTTTGGGCTTTTCCCCCTCATTTTATGAATTGGATCACAGGTACAAATAGTAGCAGCACTAAAGAAAAGAGAAGAATCAAATCCCTTCACAGTATAAATGCAGTGGTGAACAATGGAATCTGAGAAAAATGAAATCTGGTGTTATCATTTGTGTCATAACTTGTATAGTCAAATCTGCCCCTAAATACTTTGTACATTTCACACATGTGTACACATGCGTTCACACCTGTGTGCACATGCACATAGCCTCAACCAAGCTTTCTCACTTACCACCTCAGGACTGACCCGAAAACTTAGGTGTGAGACATCTAGGGAAGATGCTTAGTATCAAGTGTATGAGTTTCCGGGGACTGCAACACAAAGGCACCACAAACTGGGTGGCTTAAAACAACAGAAGTTTGTTCTCTCACAGTTCTGGATGCCAGAAGCCTGAAATCCAGGTGTGGGCAAGGTTGGGTCCTTCTGGAGGCATTCTTAGTCCACAAGGACAAGCAAAGTTACCCATTTACAGATGCCTGTAGCAAGTGGGTCAGCCACCATTGCTTACATTTTGGCAGAAACTCAAGGACAGGCAGAGGAGTGGGAAAGCTTTATAGTGGGAGGAAGAAAAAAAAAAAAAAAAAAGAAGGCTCAGCTTGCACTGAGAAGCTGCTCCAAAGAGAAAACAGAGAAGCCAGGATGTTTGTGAACATTTTTGCTAGGAAAATCACGTGCATGCGTGCTCATCATGTCCAGCGCTTCGTGACTCCCTGGGCTGTAGCCCATCAGGCTTCTCTGTCCACGGGATTTCCCAGGCAAGAGTACTGGAATAGGTAGCCATTTCCTCCTCCAGGGGATCTTCCTGACCCAGGGATCAAACCCAGCTCTCCTGCATTGGCACACAGATTCTTTAGTGTCTGAGACACCAGAGAAGCCCGAGAAAAATGTGGTCAAGCATAAAATGATTACTGCTGGTCACAAAGAACAGATATCTCAAGTTAATGATTTCAGTGCTTTTCTAAATAGGAGAAGATGCAAGAATCTGGGGCCGTTGAAGCTTTTCCTTAGTGTCCATCTTCACGATTGGTGTCGAAGGGCTGGTGTATCCAAGCATAGAGTGCTCCTTGTTTTCCCCTCCTGTGTTCCCCTCAGGCACACTGTGGGTGGGCAATGGTGGTGCCCAATGGCTTGATCCTTGTAGAACTGGAATGTCAGGCAACAATTCTTTTTCTTTACAGTCTTAAGTTAAAAGTGGGGACAAAAAAGGGAGACTTTATTTGGTAAGGACAGAGTAAAGGGAAGAAGTAGGCGATTAAATAGTTAATCCCACTAAGGGATTGTAAGTAAAGAAAAAGTATGGGAGACCGTTGTAAGTGAATGATCACTCAAGATAGCACTCAAGAGGTTTTCTAAACCTCAAAACCAAGCAGGCTTGCTTAGCAACAGAAACATGAAACATGCCCCAAACAAAAATACAACGAGACTCATCCTCCCCAGTGAGCTCAGTAAGTTAATGATTCCTAGGATACCATCCTCTGCACCCACTAATATATTATATATGGAAAAAGTGACATAATACTAAACCTAAGCTGATTTTCTATTTTTAGCATATGAGGATGAGATGGCTGGATGACATCACTGACTCGATGGACGTAAGTCTGAGTGCACTCCAGGAGTTGGTGATGGACAGGGAAGCCTGGCGTGCTGTGATTCATGGGGTCGCAAAGATTCGGACACGACTGAGCGACTGAACTGAACTGAACCACCTTTTTGCTCATTTCTGTTGTACATGACAGTCCAGACTTGACGGTGTAGGCACAAGAAAACTCGCCTGCCTGAAGTGGAGCTTATGATGGAAGTGTGGCGTCTATTCAAGAAAGAGGAAGAAGGTCGTCTTTTGCCCCTCTCCACTTTTCCTTTGATTATGAAACTGGAGCCCACTAATTTCTTTAGGTGCAGCACCCTCTTACCTGCCTGCTTATAAGTCATTTAAACTTCATATTCTAATAAATCACTTCATATCTATCACATTGCCTCTTGCTGAATTCTTTCCTGCGCTCAGACATAAAGGACTTGGAGGCCCCAGAAATGCCACCTGGTGGTTACATTACAACCAAATTAAAACTGTGCACCCCATTCCTCCTCTGTCCATGGAATTCTCCAGGCAAGAATACTGGAGTGGGTTTCCACTCCCTTCTCCAGGGGATCTTCTCAACCCTGGGATGGAACCTGGGTCTCCCACATTGCAGCCAGATTCTTTACCATCTGAGTCACCCAAGAAGCCCACACAAAAACCAGTGATAAATGGATTATTTCCTGCCATATCAGTAAACAGTGATGTCACAGTGATCAGTGATCGCAGCCACAGCTGATGGTGAACCGGTGTCCCCGAAGGAACTCAGGAAGGAAAAGAATATCTGCCACCTAGCAGCCATCAGACTACAGCTACACCCTAATTAAGCCCTGAGGAAACAGGATGTGAAAACAAAGAATCCTGGCCCCAGATAGGTGAGGTGTATATCAAAAGAATAAGATTTCAATGAGCCCAGACTCTTGCATCTTCCCATACATAGAAAAGTGCTGAACTCCTTAACTTGAGATATCTAGTTTTCTTTTAGTAGCAGTAATCTTTTGATGCTCCTAGTACCTGCCCTTTGCTGCAAAAACTTCTATACATCCTGGCTCCCCCCATTGTCTCCTCAGAGCAGTTCTCTCAGGTTTACTTGAGATCCTGCCTCCCGGACTTGAAGTCCTAAAAATTCCTGCTGAATAAAATGTAACTCTCAACTTTTAGGTTCTAAATAATTTTTTAATCAATGTATGCAACCCAGATGTGCCTCTGCAGAATGCCAATGACCTCACCTTTTTCCTCCATCTCCATCACCTTTCTCTAAGACCACCCTGCTTATCCCATAAATATCCCAACTCCCTCATATTCTGCGAGGTGGATCTGAGACTTGTTCTCTCTTCCCCACTCTTGGCTGCTTTGTGAATAGACTCTTTCTCTGCTGCAAACACACCTGGTTTGGTAACAAAACCCTGGTCATTTGAATCTAATTGTTTCAGGAGTTACTGTTTGACTTCCCAGACTATTGGAAACAGCAATCTGACTTCGTGCAAGTTGGCCTAAGACAGGCTGGCTTCCTTGGTTGGCTACCACAGAAAATGGATTGGTTTCCTAGACAAGTTGCTGCAGCCTGAAGGTCAGATTTTTCACATGTGGTCTGACCATTCACTGTATGTTAAGCCTCTGACAGCTTACAAAGAAGGGGAGGAGGTGAGGAAGTAAAGTAAAAGAGGCTTAAGTCCTGTAAAGTATCTCCTGGTTTCACCAGTCTTGGGGAGGGGTAGGTTAATTTCTTCTTTCCTGCAGCCATTCAGAAGTGGGTAGGTCAGGGTGTCTCCCTGTGAAATGAACAAAAGCAGTTATGTTTAACATTCAGGCAGAGGGGCAGGGTTCCCTGAGGTCCTGTGGGGCCTTTCTTTCTCCTCTGCCCTTGGACACTGCAGACCTGCTCCTACAGATGAAATCTCCTTTGATCAAAATCTGGTGATCTGCCTATGCTTGAATATGATCTCTCCTGAAGCTGTTTCCAGCCTCTCTACCCCCACACTGAATTAATTTTTGGAGACAGATTTGGATGAAGTAGGAAAGAATAGCTTTATTGATTTTCCAGCCAAAGGGGGCCACAATAGCCTAATGCCTTCAAAACCATGTGTCCCAACTTGGAGAGGGTAGTGAGAAGTTTTAGAGTAATGATTCAAAGAGGACATGGTCAGTTTGTGGACATTCTTCTCATTGGTTGGTGGTGAACCAACCTCTGGTTCCAACTATACTGGAGTCTATGCGCTTATGGGCAACATATCACTAATTTCTCCCACCTGGAAAGAGTTTCAGTATCTGCAGAACAGCTCAAAGATATTGTTTTATACATCCCTTGATGGGGAACCAGGACCCTGGTCCAAGGCTGTACTATTGCCTCTCAACTGTTTCTCCCTTGTCTGAGCATCACCTCCCTTCCCTAATCAGCAATTGCTGAAACTCAGGAAGGGAGGCTGAATGAAGCCTATTTTCTGTAATCAAGAAATAGGGGACACAGAAAGGCTTTTGTGCTCAGGAATCCCACAAGATCCTGCTCAGTATCACTCTCTCCCCTTCCTTCCCTTGAGATTCCATATTGGGGTGGAGGTGGGGAGGGGAAGGAATATTCGCCCCAGTCAATGGGGCAGTGATAATAGACAAACTGACTCCGTGTTGGATCTGTTTCTTTTACTTTGACCTTTGCTTTTCATTGCTTTTCTTCTGTCTATAGCTCTGTTGTCATTGTTTAGTCTCTAAGTTGTGTCCAACTCTTTGTGACCCCATGGACTGTATCCCACCAGGCTCCTCTGTTCATGGCACTTTCCAGGCAAGAATTCTGGGATGGGTTGCCATTTCTTTCTCCAGGGGATCTTGCTGACCCAGGGATTAAACCTGAGTCTCCTGCATTGCAAGCAGATTCTTTATTGCAGAGCCACCTGGCAAGCCCATAATGGCCTGCCTTGGGGACCATGCCCCTCTACCTGAATGTTAAACCAAACTGCCTTTGTTCAGCTCACAAAGAGACACCCTGACCTGCCCACCTCTGAATGGCTGCAGGAAAGAAGAAATTAACACAACTCCTCCCCAAGACTGTGAAACCAGGAGATGTTTTGTAAGACTTATGGCCTTTTTATTTCACTGCTTCACCTCCTCCCCGTCTCTGTTCTATAAAAGAAATTAGCATCCAGACCCTGGTAAGATGGTACTCTAGAACTCTAGTTCACCATTGTTATGCCCAAGTTGCGAAATCTCCCAATGACCACCAGGGAGCCGGTATCTGATGCAAAAGCAAGAGAGTTTTTATTACCAACCTCAAGCTGGGGCTCCCACCGTTACTGACACAGCGGCTAAGGAGAGGAGCCCCGAGTTTGGGTTACATTGCTTATATAGGGAATATTCAGGTGAAAGGGGAACAACGGGGGTGTTCAGGCTGAAGGACTACTGATTGGTTACCCTCTTCTATAGGGTTGTGTGTGGATTTCTGATTGATTTTTTTACTTCCATGGTAGATCATTACTTCCAAGGTAAATCACAAAGGTAAATCATTACTTCCAAGGTAAATCACAAAGGTAAATCATTACTTCCAAGGTAAATCACAAATTCTTGAACTTAAAGTCAGGAGGTTTAACCTAAGGGCTGATTGGCTCGTGCACAGTGGGGCAAGTTTAGGCAATATCCAAAGTCTAAGTCTGTTTGCCCGGTACCTTTGCAAAATGGAGTTCTTTTACAAGATGTAATAGCTCAGGCTCTTCATTCCCCTTTTCTCAAGGACCCAAGACAGACCCAATCATGGGTCTGTAGTTAGCTTTATGTTGTCTTTTACCAGGGGTGGGTTTGGTAGGGCTGCATATTGGGACCTAAGCACCATAAGCTGTACCATGTTGATGTGGCCTTTGATAAAATTTACCAACTTATTTAGTAAACACGATCCGAAGGTGAATAGCAAGAGTAAAATGATCAGGGGGCCCAGCCAGAGAAGATATGAGGGTCGTGAGCCAGGGAGATGAACTGAACCAGGATTCAAACCAACTCTGACTTTTCTCTTTGTCTTTTTTCTCTGACTCAGCCCTTCTCTTATCTTGGCCAGGGAATCCCTGACTACCGCCGAGTGATTCACATAAAAACAACATTTTTCCCCTAACGCAGCACATAGGCCCCCTGAGAGACTTCATACTCAAGATACTTCTTGGGAATTGGGGCAGAGGTCTCTTTCTTCTGTAACTTCTTCCTGCTGTGCATGGGCGTAGGCCAGCCTAGCAGAGCGGAAGTCTCTCTCTACCTGATCTAAGTTGGGGTTTTCCACATCTGAAACCAGCTTCTACCCTTGTAGTAACAGCAATTTAGTTGACCCCTCTCAGAGATGAAATAGACAAGGGCCAAACAAGAGACCTAACAGAATGGTCATCTCGGGTCCCTGGAAACAGAAGGCAACATTTGGGGTGAGGGTTGCAGGGTTTGAGACCCCTTCTGATTGGTTGGTGGTGAGGCAACAGGGCTGTGCTCCAGGAATCTTGTGTTCAGTCTGAAGTTACCATCTTCCACCTGGGTGGGGGGCTCAAAGACATTGTTACACATATTTCTTTGAGTAGGAACCAGGACTCTGTCTGGAGGCTGTACCAACCTTTGATTGTTTCTGTTTTTGCATCCCCTCCCTTCCCTGATTAGCAATTGTTTGAATCCACGATTTGGAATTCAGGGAAGGCCAAGGAGGCTGAACAAAGTCTATATCCTACAGATAAGAAATGGAGAACACAGAACAGATCTGTACTCCAGAGCCCCACAGAGTCTTGCTCAGTTTTAGTTTTAGGGAACTGGGCAACTATGACTCTGATAACTTCCTGTCAAAATGGGGCATAGGACTGCCACAGCTTGGAGTATAGACACTGAATTGGAAATATTTCTGAGTTCCAAGTTCTAGATCTGAGTCTTGTATGATAAAAATCCTAATCCCTTGGTCTGCCATTTTGCTGTAAGAGACCCAGTTAGAAGTAGTTGGAGGAGTGATAACTGGAATTTAGTAGACAAAATAAATCTCATTTCTTTTTAGAATAGGCCTGAAACCCAATCTGGACCTGGCACTTCAGGGAGACTTGTAGCCATGTAGCCAGTTGCCTAATTTTATAAAAAGTAAGGTTACTACTACCTTCCAGCAGACATTGTTTTGAAAATGGTGGCATCCAAGTCTGACACGACTCAGAAAACTCAAGCGTTTAGCAATACAAGGTCTAATCTGAAAATACACCCATAGCATCACCTAGTTATTTCCCAGGATATCTGAACGATAGCTACTCTATTTTGACTTTTAATTGTAAACTTTTCCTTAATAGCCAAAGCAGATTTCACCGTTAATGATGTCAATGTTTCTCTAGGTACAAGAAGATGCAAGAATTGGGATTCATAAAATCTTCTCCTGAAAAGATCTAACTATCTGAAGGCCTGTTCTGCCAGTTTTTCCCAGAGCACAGAGTGCCTCATTCCTGATTTTCACCCTGAACTCCTTTCAGGGGCATTGAAAGTCAGCAGTTGCAGCGGCCATGGTTTAATCTTTGCAGATGTAGATGGCGAGTGTCCGTCTTCAGTTGGCAGAGCCCCTTTTTGCTCATAAGCTTGACCATGATTTTGAAGGGGGCATTCATGACCATTTTATCCCATGGTGCTGAGAATGTCCTTTCTCAGGTTTGGCAAAGATTCTGTTGACAGGCCACTCAATGTACTGTTACTGGACTAGGCCATAAAACAGTATCCAAAATTCTCTGGACCACCTGTCTTACTAGCTTCTTCGTCCAGGAAAATAGTCCCTCTTGTTGCTTCTTCCCATGTCCAGAGTTACACTATTACCATCATCGATCTCATATGGGACTATATATTATCCTATTAGAGGCCTCACACACATATTTGACAGTGTAAGAAACAGCAATTTTGTAAAACAGGTGAAATACAAATAACATAGCCAGCAGTATTAGTAAAGTCACAAGTAAGACTTATGTTAAGAACTTCCACTAAATGTAGCCCAGTATATCTTCAGGTCATCTGACTTAGTCTGCCCTGTAGAATCTTTATCTTCCAGGGAAATTATATATTGGCACCATCTATAAGGCACATAGCCCAGTTTTCTAGTGTTACTAGACTGATTATCTTTAGTATGATTTAATTTTTTTTTTTCCAACACAGAGGAGACTTTAAACCTAAATTACTGTAGCCTGGTGTTATCTATATAAATCCATCCCATAGTTGTGGGAGCTTTTCCTCTCCTTTGTGGAAACTTTTCTTGTTCTATTGAGCTTGGGTAATAGAAAACAGCTCAAATTTATAGCCAGAGTCAGAGCAGGCATTATTAATTGGCCCGGTGAGGGGATCCTATCTAGTAATATCACAGTGACCTGAATATGACTATAATTTTTTAAGTAAATTTTCAAGGCCAATCAGTTAGAGTCTGGTAGTAGAGAGATTTACCAAGGTAACCCAGAACTAGACACAGGTAATTGGCCACAAACCCAACAATTGGATTGATTTTTAAAACTAGCATAGGATCAGGCCTATGATAGAAAAGCATATGACTTATATGCAAAGGTCTAAGAAGTCAAGAAAACATAAATGATCATACGAATCAGGTCCAGTATCTTGGGGAAGCTGTCTACCTCTGATGTCGTCGTCTTCTCATCCCGGTGTAGTGTAGTTTTCCTGATAAAAAAGTCCTTCCATCCATGTTAGAGACAGTCCCTTAAATTATGTTTTGTTTTGTTTTGTTTTTTCCAGTCCTGGTTGCAGATCATGAAGCATCTGATCTTCAACCAAAGATAGATTACTGAGATAAGCTTCAGAAACAAACTTAGAGTGTTCTTCAAGAATTTAATTAAATTTTACATTAATATCACATAATAGCAAAGAACTAGCTAAGAGATGAGTCTTACTAGTTGCAGACCTTCATTAATAAACTGGTATTTAACATTTTGAAATATCTTTTTCTCCTTAAAGTTACCCTTATTTTTATTAAATATAACCAAATTAAGGCTAGTTTGTTTGCAAAATAGGTTTGTCCTCACTAATTTTGGTCTGATGATTTTTATAACCATAATTGATTATAGGCTTTTTATTTTGCTGAAACATTTATAGAGTCTCAGACTGAACTTTTAAAATAAAACAGGGCTGGGAAACTCACACCAAAGGCTTATCACAGATTTTGCCTAACAAATCTAGGTGAATTCTTCCCTTTTTAAGGTCTCAAAAATTTCTTGAGATTTTTGTACCCATGAGATAATCTTCCTAACTCATTTGATAAACTTACTGGAAACCTAAGAACTTCCAATTTCTGGAGGAGTCAGATAGAAAATATAATTGTTTTGTTTATAACACTTAATTTTACCAAAGTATATTGTCATAATTAGTTTGAGGGGAAGATTTTCCCTACTCCCTGAAAACATAAGATTCAAACCCATAATTTTACAGATAGAAACCATAAAAGTTATAAGCATATTTGCTGGTTCATTCAGTCATTTTGTTAACTTTTGTGAAGTCAACAGGTTTTCCATTAAAATACCAGGACATATCAGAATGTTAAACACTCCATATAATTTCTAGGATATCTGTATTAGTAATTTTACCATACATTATAACATGAGCAAAATTATTACTCATTTGATAATCTTTTCCATGCAATTTAACCAACCAAATAAACACAGTTTAATATCTCTCTTTGGGATGTTCCTGGGGCCCTCTGAAGCATCCCAAAGTTAGCTAGAGATCAAAAGAACTTCAAAAGAGTTCTATTTAGGAAGTTTTACCAAAGAGATCAATAAAAGGGTTTAGAACATTTGGTCAGATTTTAAGTTACACTAATCTGGAGAGACTATTTTAGACAGATATTTCTAAAGAATAATTATTCTTAATAGAGTTTATATAAAAGCTCATATCTCATTTACATTTTTTAGATTTTTTTTTTCACTTGAGGTAATTTCCTTGTTGACAAACTTAACTTATATTAAACCTAGGTACAATGAAAATATGTTACTTAATGTTAATTACTCTAAGACATGTCTATATTAAATAGGTCAACAAACAAACATTAATATCAGGTATTCAACATTAAATATTTCCCAGTTCACATGAATCTGGAATTTATTGTTTAATTTAGAATTACTTGATTTGTAAGCGCTTACCCTTTTTTTAAGCCACATAAATAGAGCTCATATACAAATTAACCTCAAAAATATTACCCAGAGACAGAGACATACCAAGACATGTTTAGACAGACACAGTGCAAGATCTAGCTTCAAGTCTTTTTTTTCCTTTTAATTTCTACACTGACGTCATGAGCATGCATCTTGACCTCTTTAAAATGCTCAGTCATCAGAGATAGAGGAGTAGGGCTAGATTGGCATTGCCCCAACGTTCCTGGGTCAATCAGGCATTGGTAAATTAACACAGACAATACGAACAACCACACAGACAGACTGAGAGACAGAAAAAACAAACCTTCAAGAGTCTAGAGGCAAATCTGAAAGTAGGACATGGCCGTTCAGTAGGAGCGACCCGCTATTGTCAACAAAGTACAGGGGCACTCTGTCCCCTTCGGGAGGGTCGGGGACGTCTCCCAACGACCCCCACTGGTGACCTGTCAGCGCGTCCGCCTGAGTCATATACCAGTCTCAGAAAATAGGCCTTATCAAAGACAAACAGGAAAGCAGAAAAAAACTTACCGGTTACAGATAACTCTCCAGATCGGTCTTCCCGTGGAGCTGATGGGAGATCCCGGACGAGCCCCCAAATGTTATGCCCAAGTCGAGAAGTCTCCCAATGACCACCAGGGAGCCAGTATCCGATGCAAAAGCAAGAGAGTTTTTATTACCAACCTCAAGCTGGGGCTCCCACCATTACCGATGCAGCGGCTAAGGAGAGGAGCCCCAAGTTTTGGGTTACACTGCTTATATAGGGAATATTCAGGTGAAAGGGGAACAACGGGGGTGTTCAGGCTGAAGGACTACTGATTGGTTACCCTCTTCTATAGGGTTGTGTGTGGATTTCTGATTGTTTTTTTTACTTCCACAGTAGATCATTACTTCCAAGGTAAATCACAAAGGTAGATCATTACTTCCAAGGTAAATCACAAAGGTAGATCATTACTTCCAAGGTAAATCACAAATTCTTGAACTTAAAGTCAGGAGGTTTAACCTAAGGGCTGATTGGCTCGTGCACAGTGGGGCAAGTTTAGGCAATATCCAAAGTCTAAGTCTGTTTGCCTGGTACCTTTGCAAAATGGAGTTCTTTTACAAGATGGAGTAGCTCAGGCTCTTCACCATCTTCTTGGATGGCTAACTCTTTGATAAAGTCACTATTCTTTGTGATAGCTTACGGTGAATGGTGCCAAGCTTGTGGTCTCTAAAGGAGAAAATTTCACTCCGGGACCAAAGACACAGTCTCAGTCACTCAGAGCTTAATGCAGCATATATTTTATTAAAGTGAAAGGATAGAGAAAGCTTTTGACATAGACATCAGAAAAAGGTAGAAAGAGTACCTCTCTTTTTGAGGTTAAGCGAAGCTTTATACATTTTTCAGTTGGCTACTAAGAATAGGTAAAAGAATACTTCAAGGTTGCAAAACTTTTGCCAGACCTCTTTCCCACAACATATATCTTAGATAAAATCGGCGTAAGATTATCCAAGGAGAATGGGCTCCTGGGCACTGTGTCTTCAAGTGAGAAAGCAGTGATATGGGAAAACAGACTCCAAGGCAAGATTTGTTACAAATATAATCATTAACGTGGAGCCTAAGAAAAGCATTTTCCACCAGTAAGATATATTGTGATATATCATTAACTCTGGCCTTAAAGAAAAAAACAATTTTCAAACAAGATATATTGTTGCAATGCAGAGCTTTAAGAAAAGTATGTCCTTGAGCAAGATGTATTGTTGCTTAAAGGGCCCATTGACTAAGGCAAAACAATGTGGAAAAAAAAAAGAATGTTTACCTGCTCCTCATTAAGGGGCCTTGGACTCTCTATCAACCTGCCTAAGCTTTAACTCTCTCACTTGCCTCAACACCTCGTCTCCCAAATTATTGGTCTGTTGTGTAGTGAGCGCAGCAAGCTTGGACTTAGTAGCTATAAGACAAAGGATTATCCACAAGAGGGTATCTACAGGTGGGATAAAAAATGTGGATTGTCCATCTTGTTTCTACTCCTTGAGGTCCTAAATGCCCCCTTTGTCATGCATAGTGACATGGTATAATGGTTATATTTTTACATAACAAATTATTCCAAATTTTAGCCCTGAAATTTCCTCATCATTTCTTGGCCAGGAATTCACATGAGCCTCAGACTGGTGCCTCTGGCCCAGGGTCTTTCCTGAAATTTCAGTCCAGCCGTGGGCCAGTCAGCTGCACTTGAGGCAGGAGACAGATTGAGTTCCAGGTCAGACATTTGAAGATGAAGTTCCAATACCCTGACCACCCGATGTGAAGAGCCAACTCATTGGAAAAGACCCTGATGCTAGGAAAGCTTGAAGGCAGGAGGAGAAGGGGATGATGAGGATGAGATGATTGGATGGCATCACCAACTCAATGGACATGAGTTTGAACAAACTCTGGGAGATGGTGAAGGACAGGGAAGCTTAGTGTGCTTCAGTCCACGGGGTCGCAAAGAGTCAGAAATGACTTAGCAACTGAACAACAATAGGTTAGACATTTACAGACAGAAATAACTTTCAGATAGAAATAATAACAGGAACAAGGTAAATAGCTGGCTTTGCCTCTAGACAGACAATTAAGAGTAATAGCAATGGCATTGGCAAGAGTCCTGTCCAGATAAGAGATAAAGACCACATATTTCTCATCCTCGAGGTCAAGGCAACCTTCTTGACTGCACGTGCACAGGAAGGCTCCTTGGGGGGCGTGGTGGTGGTCAAAAACGGAGGGAGTTGGCACCCTCCCTACAGGTAGTGATGTCAACCTACTTGGGGGCCTCTTAGCTGGAATCCGACTTGGCTAAGAGATGTGTGCACACACGGGCTATACCAGACACAGCCTCAGAATCAGGTAAAGCAAGATGATTGGCCAGAGGAAGCCTGGAAGAAATGCCCTAAGTCATTCAAACTACTGTAAGGGCGTGACTCTGAGCCCACCCGTGTGTGTCTATTCACACCTACTCTTTTTTGTTCCTAATAAACACTTTACTTGGTTCACTTTTTCTGGAAGTTTATTTCTACACAGCCAGTGGGCCGGGGCCTTATCACCAGCCACTGGCCCTGGTGGTCTAATGGCTAGGATTCGGTGATCTCACTGCCAGGGCCTGACCTCACTCTCTGGCTAGGGAAGCCAACCCTGCTGCAAGCCGCTGCAGGCCAAGGCCACCCCAGATCAAGTCCTTTCTCTGAGCTCCATTTCCCATTTGATTTATTTTTGCAATCTTCCAGATCATGTGTGTAGACAAATTAGCCCAATGCCTGTCGTGGTCACTCCACAGATGCTCCGTGATCAAGAGATGGCAATTTTAGCACAGAAATTTAACTTTATTCCATAAAGCATGGAACTCAGTTGCAGGCAGAGGAGGAACTGAGTTGGAATTTGCAGGAATTTGGTATAAAGAACAGCCTGGATGGACCAATTTCCATTTCCCTGGGGAGAGTTCCCCAGAAGGCAGGTAACCTGCACTGTTGCCTCCTCCATTGGAATATCAAACCTTCACCAAGTGATCACGACGAATGCCAGCTGGACAGCTGGCCCTTATCCAGGAAAAAATGATTTGGGAATGGCCACCAACCGTCCCCAGCCACTCCACACTGAGCCACATGAGAGCTTCCCCAGTAGCTCAATGGTAAAGAATCTGTCTGCAATACAGGAGATCTGACAGGAGAGGTGAGTTTGATCCCTGGGGGTTCCATTCCTGGGTCAGGAAGATCTGGAAGAAGAAATGACAACCCTCTCCAGTACTTTTGCCTGGGAAATCCCATGGACAAAGAGTCCAACTGGGCGACTAACACCACCACCAAGCCTCGTCCCAGGGCCACCAACTCAGCTCCACCAGAGTGACAGACCCTGCGTTTCTAGTAAGCTCCAAGGTGAACCCGATACTGCTGGCCCGGGGACCTTCCCTTGAGAAGCACAGATGTATGTCACGCGCACAGATGTATGTCACGCGCACAGATGTATGTCACGCGCACAGAAGGGAAAACGCGGCAGTGACCCCAGACACTCGGTCTTCAGGGGGGACTGACAGGGCCCTGACCAGCCTCAGAGAGGGGAGCATGGCCCTGGTAGGTCGGTTCCCAGGCCCCCCGGAGCCCCGCGCAACCCCGCGCTCCGGAAGAACCGCGACCGGTCTGGATGCAAGGTCCCAGGAGCAGCGCGGCCACAACGCGCTGCGCAAGAGACAGCCGGGCTGCGAAGTGATCCGGCGGGGCGGGGGGCGGGCCCCTAACTCCACCCCCTCCACCTCGGGCGAATCCTTCTCTGTCCTGAGGCTCCGCCCCCTACCCCCGCGCACGGCCCCCTTCTCTCCGGGTCCCTGGATCAGGGTGGCGCCAGTAGGACTTCCTCTCTCTGAATCGGAGAAGAAGAAAGCGAAACTCAACTTGATAGACTGGGAAACCGGAGATCAGAAACTGAAAAGCTTAGGGGAACTCTCCGGAGGTCATGTAACCTCCGGAGTGGTCATGCAGACCATTCTGCAGGAGCAGAGCCAGTCCTCCGACTCTTCACTCACTCATTCTTTCATTCTAGAAACATTTATTGAAATGCTGTGTGTCAGGAACTGTGCTGGATCACAAGGATAGCAACAAACACCACCGACTTGGCCGCCCTGTTGATGGCCTGGTAGCAGACAGGGCGTTCAAAAAAAGACCAAGACTGTGCGATGAAGCCATGGTCCCAGGAAGTCAGGAGCTGGGGCGGGGGCCTCCCAGAAAGCAAGTCTATTAGGTCTGGAGAAGGATGGAGGCTGGCTGACTTCTAGGAGAAGCCCAGGTGGAAGATGAGAGCCCTGAATTGGAAGTTCTTGTGCAGTGAGGAGGCATTACATTCAGGCAATGGAGGTGGAGCAAGGTGAGGCTGGGCATGCCAAGCTGAGCAGGTTGGAATGCCTCTACCCTCTCCCACCCCCGCAGCAGGGCGCGGGGGTCCGTTTGCTTCCCACCGGTATCTGAGGAAATGCACCAGTCACAAGTAGGCAGTGATGCATAGAAGATGGCTCAGCTTGGTTTCCCATTAACACCAGTGCACCTCTCCTCCGCAAAGCCAGGCCAGCAGGTGATGAGAGGGCTGGACAAGGGCCAAAGAGACCTACAGAGCCCTGAGCACCCAGGACTGCATAGGCAGGAGGGGTTCTGGAGTCAGTGTGATTTTTTCAGCCTGATACGCTTTCCTGGAAAAGACCCTGATGTTAGGAAAGATTGAGGGCAGGAGCAGAAGGCGGAGACAGAGGATGAGATGGTTGGATGGCATCTTCGACTCAATGGACATGAGTTTGAGCAAACTCTGGGAGATGGTGAAGGAGAGGGAAGCCTGGCATGCTGCAGTACATGGGTTGCAAAGAGTAGGGCATGACTGAGCAACTGAACAGCAACAAATGCTTTCCTGTGGATGCTGTGTTTTCGCCAGACACTTTAATGAAGTTAGGAAACAGTGAGAAGAGGGTAGGGGGCTTCCCAGGTGGCGTGAGTGGTAAAGAACCCGCCTGCCAATGCAGAAAACGTAAGAGACCTGGGTTCAATCCCTGGGTGGGGAAGAGCCCCTGGAGGAGGACATGGCAACCCACTCTAGTCTTCTTGCCTGGAAAATCCCCACGGACAGAGGAGCCTGGCAGGCTACAGGCCATGAGGTCGCAAAGAGTGGGACCTGACTGAGTGACTAAGCACACACATGATTACTAAGCACTTACTGTTGGTAGGTAGTTAGGCATTGGAGCATCCAAGCGTGATAGACCTTTATCAAGATGACAGCCTCACTGAAGAGGTGGCCATATCTGCACTATCCAGAACATCCATCTGAAATGCAAAGCATCTTTGCTTGAGCTAATTAGGCCCACGGAAGGGGCAAGGTGGAAGAGGTGCAACCCAGGCTTAGAAGGAGCTGTCCAAGGTAGCTGCAGAGACAGGAAACACACAGCTGGGGCTTGGCCAGAAAGGAGAATGTCCCTGGGAGCCCAGGATGACAGTTAGGTCAGTAAAAGTGGGATCAGGGGTGGTGGGTGGTGAGTGGGGTGCTGAGCCTGGAGGGTAACTCTCAAGGGCTAAGAGTTTGACACTTACCTGGTAGAATATAGTGTCTCTCTAGTAGGGGAAGAATAGTTCACAATTCAGGCAAAAGGCTGTGAACCTCCTAAGAGCTTCATCTTGTCAGCTTTAGCATGGAGAAAAGATGCTAGGGAACCCAGGCTTAAGAATAAAAATCTTGATTGCAGTCTAAGCTCCTCCACTTCCTAGTCAAGGGGCCCAAGAGTAACCTAACTTGTTGGCCTGTCTCCTCATATGTAACATGAGTGTGATGATCTTACTCCCCTCAAAGGGTGGTTCTGAAGGTGAGTTATTTTCTCAGGGTGGCACCCACATACTATGGCCTAGAGCATACAAGCTATTATTGTCTTATTATTGAATTACATCCCAAACAAGCCTCTGGGCTCTTTAGGGAACTACCTTCTAAGGTGCATAGAGAAGCAGCAGGTATCAAAATCCCAGGCCAGGAGGCAAGAGGGGGAGGAGTGTGAAGCATCTGGGCACCAATGTTAAGGACACACTTGCCCTACTGACAGTGAGTGATTCTTTAAACACTGAACTCCAGGCACCTCACTCACCTGTTCCTAGTTCTGGCCCAGGCAGTGACTTTTGCCCTGGCCAATTTTCACTATTGCCAGTGGCTCTTCCTGAGTTCATTTCTGTATAGGAGTCAAGGGGAGAACCTCCTGTGGTTTGAAGAAGTAGGATCATGCCTCAGATTTAAGTCTTCACTCTTCTTTGTATCAGCTGAAAAACTACATGCAACCTAAAAGTTTGGAGATATGTGTTATTCAGCAGAAACTTTTAGGACTGCAAGCCCAGGAGACAGCATCTCAAGTGAACCTGAGAAAACTGCTCTGAGAAGAAGGGGACTGGGGAGAAGCCAGGTTATATAGATGTTTTGCAACAAAGAGCATGTAGTTTGAATGCCAAAAAATTTTTTTTTATAAATTACAGAAAACCAGATATCCCAAGTTAAGGAATTTAGCGGGCTTTTCTTTGTATGCACCTAGTCCAAGCTATGGTTTTTCCAGTAGTCATGTATGGATATGAGAGTTGGACCATAAAGAAAGCTGAGTGCCAAAGAATTGATGCTTTTGAACTGTGGTGTTGGAGAAGACTCTTGAGAGTCCCCTGGACTGCAAGGAAATCCAAACAGTCCATCTTAAAGGAAATCAGTCCTGAATATTCATTGGAAAGACTGGTGCTGAAGCTGAAACTCCAATACTTTGGCCACCTGATGTGACGAACTGACTCACTGGAAAAGACCCTGATACTGGGAAAGATCGAAGGCAAGAGGAGAAGGGGATGACAGAGGATGAGATGGTTGGATGGCATCACCGACTCAATGGACATGAGTCTGAATAAACTCTGGGAGTTGGTGATGGACAAGGAGGCCTGGTGTGCTGCAGTCCATAGGGTCACAAAGAGTCGAATACAACTGAGTGACTGAATTGAACTGAACTTGAACATTCTTTGGCATTGCCTTTCTTTGGGATTGGAATGAAAACTGGCCTTTTTTAGTTCTGTGGGCACTGCTGAGTTTTCCAAATTTGCTGATATATTGAGTGCAGCATTTTAACAGCATCATCTTTTCAGATTTGAAATACCTCAGCTGGAATTCCATCATCTCTACTAGCTTTGTTTGTAGTGGTGCTTCTTACGGCCCACTTGACTTCACTTGTCTGGCCCACTTGTCTGGCTCTAAGTGAGTGATCACACCATAGTGGTTTTCCAGGTCATTAAGATCTTTTTTGTATAGTTCTTCTGTATATTCTTGCCACCTCTTCTTAATACCTTCTGCTTCTGTTAGGTCCATGACGTTTCTGTCCTTTATTGTGCCCATCTTTACATGAAATGTTCCCTTGGTATCTCTAATTTTCTTGAAGAGATCTCTAGTCTTTCCCATTCTATTGTTTTCCTTATTTCTTTGCATTGATCACTGAGGAAGGCTTTCTTATCTCTCCTTGCATTTGAACTTTGGAACTCTGCATTCAGATGGGTTTATCTTTCCTTTTCTCCTTTGCCTTTCACTTCTTTTCTTTTCTCAGCTATTTGTAAGGCCTCCTCAGACAACCATTTTGCCTTTTTGGATTTCTTTTTTGGGGGGATGGTTTTGATCACTGACTCTAGTACAATGGTACCAACCTCTATCCATAGTTCTTCAGGCACTGTGTCTATCAGATTTAATCCTTTGAGTTTACTTGTCACTTCTACTGTATAACTGTAAGGGGTTTGATGTAGGTCATACCTGAATGGCCTAGTGGTTTTCCCTACTTTCTTCAATTTAAGTCTGAATTTGGCAATAAGGAGTTCATGATCTGAGCCACAGTCAGCTCCTGGTCTTGTTTTGCTCAGCTTTTCCATCTTTGGCTGCAAAGAATATAATCAATCTGATTTCAGTATCGACCATCTGGTGATGCCTGTGTGTAGCATCCTCTCTTGTGTTTTTGGAAGAGAGTACCATGATGGCTGCTAGATGGCAAGTATTCTCCTTCCTGAGTTTCTTTAGGGCTCACCAGTTCACCGTAAGCTGTGGCTATAATGGCTGGTGACTGTGACATCCTTGTTTACTGATATGGCAGGAAATATTCCATTTCTCATTTGTAACTAGGAAGTAACTGAGGCCTGGATGGGTAAGCAGCCACGCAAGGGTTCCTTGATAATTGCTGGGGAAGCCTGTGTTCTCCCATTAGACCCTAGCAGAGGGCCCCATAGAACATACCAGACTTCAGGCCAGGGAGCTGCTCTGTGCGGCCCCCTCCCCTTCTTTTGGGTGCCACCACATTGAAACTGGTTCCATCCAAGTTTTCCCGATGTGGCTGAAGAATGTCACCTGCCATATCAGTAAACAAAAGATATTGCAACCATCACACCAGCAGCCACTGCATTTTTTGACCTGTGACTGTACGTCCTTCAGGGATTCAGGATGAGGAAAAGCAGGATGCTGGCCCTAGACAACTAAGGTGCACAACAAAAGAATAATTTCAAGGAGCCCAGACTCTTGCCTCTTCCCATCCATAGAATAAGTGCTGAATTCATGAACTTGAGATGTCTGGTTTTTTTTAAATAGTAACTTTGTTAATATTTTCACTACCTGGATTTTGTTGCAAAAACTCCTATATATTCTGGCTCCTCTCTGACCTGTTTGCTGCCGTCCCTAAGAGCAATCTGAGAGGCTGTCTTCCAGGGTAAGTCCTCAGCAAGTCCACCAAGTAAAATATAATTCTCAATTTTTTTAGGTGTGTAGTTTTTTTTTTTTAAAGTCAACATCTGACCCCAGCACTTGGAAAACGGGCAGTTCTGGGTCTTTGTGTAGGGGGCAGGTGACCCTCTATAACCACAGGAGTCTTTGTGGGGAGGATACTTGTTGTCCAGTCTTCTTAGCTGAGCCAAGGAGAATGGAGGTGGGCTTTCCAAAATGAAATTTTACTCCTCATCCCCAAAGCCCTCCGGGAGGGCTCATCTTTGGGTCTATTTGACCTTGGTCCCCCACTTTCTACTCATTTCCACCCTGAAGAAATCAAATGAGCTAAACTTCAAGGAGGGCTTGGGACTTCCCTGGTGGTCCAGGGAACCCTTTGCTTCCAATTCAGGGGGCACAGGTTCGATCCCTGGTCAAGAAACCAAGATCGCATATGTCATGCAGAGAGGTCAAGAGATTTAAAGGTGGGTGGAGGGGGCGGCCCTTGAACAGGATAAGGAAAATTGAGAAAGGAGCCTGATGTAGGTCTGGGTGAGGAGGAGGCTAAGGGGGTAGCTCCCTAGCATGCTTGAGAATCCCTACAGGTGCTGGAATGTTCCCAGTGAACCTACAGCAGGAGTTTGATATCCAGTTATCAGTGCATCTGTTCGAACAACCAAAGGTTAAGGGAGCAGCTAGGTTCCAAGCTACCTTCGGCTTTGGATGACTAGGGGCTGCTTGAACAGAGGTTCTCAAACTGCCTGAAACTTCAGAAGGGCCGGATAAAGCTCGGGTAGCTGGGTCCTGCTCCCGAGCTTCTGGGGCAGCAGGTCTGGGTGAGGGCCGAGAATCTGCATTTCCCGCAAGGTCCTAGAGATGCTGTTGGTGCGGGGCGCATCTAGATTGCTTCTGGGAGTATACAGCTGAGGCTGCTGGGCGCAGCGACCTCGGGAGGCGCCGGTGCTCAAGTGCGCTACCCGTTCGGTTTCGGTTTCCTTTCCGATCCAGCAGCAGCCCTGAAAACTCCACGAGTTTCGTTTCCCCGAGGCTGGGTGGGAGATGAGGGACGGGGAGGCGGGGGCAGCGAGCTAGGGGCGGCGCTAGCACTGCATAAAAGCCTAGGAGGGCCAGCGCCGGGAGCCTGCCGGTCACTGCGCTGGGGACGGGTAAGTGTAGCGCTCCTGGGTCTGGGCACCCTCCACGGGTCGAGGCATTTGGGCGTTTGACTGGGACTTGAGCGCTCTGGGGTGCCGGTATTGCGCAGACTAGAAGGTGATGGCACCCCACTCCAGTACTCTTGCCTGGAAAATCCCATGGACGGAGGAGCCTGGTAGGCTTCAGTCGATGGGGTCTCGAAGAGTTGGACACGACTGAGCGACTTCACTTTCACTTTTCACTTTCATGCATTGGAGAAGGAAATGGCAACCCACTCCAGTGTTTTTGCCTGGAGAATCCCAGGGACGGGGGATCCTGGTGGGCTGCCATCTATGGGGTCGCACAGAGTCGGACACGACTGAAGCGACTTAGCACGCGATAGTGATGATGACATGATGATGATAATACAATGTTGGCTGGGTTCAGAGCATAATTGATGCTGCTTTCCCACCGACACGCTGCTGAGGCTCTTGAGTGATGCATCAAAAGCAGCAGGACGCCCTTCCCGTCCTCCAAGCACTGGCAACTTTGTGCCTGAAGAAATAGGAAGGTGGAGCAGAGCATGTAAAAAGGGTCTTCGAGGGAGCTAAGGAATGCAATCCAAACAAGTCTACGCCGGGGAGGTATCCTTGGAAGCGCAAGGACCCAGGGATCTTCTCCAATCTCGCTGGAAACAGGGATGGTGTTAGCGGAGGGTCTCCGTGGACAGGTTTTGCCTACGGGAGCGTCCCTATAGAGATGGGGCATGCGCAGAAGTGCCCTGCGCGGAGTACAAGTCACCCAGGGGATGGAGAGCTGCTTCCCCCAGCTTGTGCAGCGGGATGCAATGGTGTGGGGCCGGCGCAGTAAGTTTTCCAGGTGGAGCGAGGTAGAACCGTCCTGGGGGCTGGCGGAAAGCCCAGGTATTGCTGAGACCTGCAACCCGCGGAGCAGCCCGGGGTGGCATTCTCGGAATTAATAAGTCAAATTTTAAATCAAGTTTTTTGTTGGACTTAGGGAAGTAGGAGGGGATGTGTTGATTTCTTCTTTATTGTAGTCATTCACAGGCGGCTGGGTCAGGATGCTTCTTGTGAGCTGAAAAAGTGTTTTAGTTTTACATCCTGGCTTGGGGGCCATTGTGCTTACTCTAAGCTGTAGGGAACATCCCTTTAATGATTAACTTGTGGCGAAAGCAAGAGTGTTGCAGGAAGGGGGACCCCTTCCAGGGCCCGTAACTGAGCGCTTATCTAACACTCGGAAATGGATTGTCCAAGGAGACACACACGTGCTGACAAAGCAAGAGATTTTATTGGGAAAGGGTACCCGGTGGAGAGCAGGAGGGTAAGGGAACCCAGGAGAACAACTCTGCCAAATGGCTCGCAGTCTTGGGTTTTATGGTGATGGGGTTAGTTTCTGGGTTGTCTTTAGCCAGTCATTCTGACTCAGGGTCCTCCCTGGTGGTGCCCACCTTTCTCAGCCAAGATGGATGCCAGTGAGAAGGATTCTGGGAGGTAGTTGGACATGTGGTGTCTCCTTTTGACTTCCCTTGAACTCTTTCGGTTGGTGGTGGCTTATTAGTTCCTGTTCCTTACCAAGACCTCCTGTCATAAAACAACTGATGCAAATGGTTACTGGGGTGCCTGGCCAGGGTGGGCGGTTTCAGTCAGTGTCCTTCGCCTAACAATAGAATATAAAGGTAAAAATAAAAGAAACAGATCGAATATGGTGTCAGATTTGTTATTCCCGATTACAATCGTAAACAATTTAAATGTCAGTGAGTTTTTGGAAGGCGAAACACTTCCATGAGAAAAAGCAAATATAAGTTCTTAAAGGATTACCTGGACTGAATTATTTGGGCTGTTCAGTTCTGCAAGTGCAGCCAGGTGCTGAATGTGACGAGTAAGTAAAACACTGATTTTTATTACTGAGATGGCCTTGCCCCAGAGATCCAAATTGATTTTCAAAGACTATCTGAGGTAGGTACAGATAGTTAAGATGTACAGACAAAACTCACAAGACTTGGTTTTCAGAGAATGTCACTTTATGAAACACAGAGAGAGATTTTTTTGTTCTCAAAACACCCATGGTCATCGAGTGCTAGCCCTGGGGATCAATGATGCCACATGACTGGGTACAGTAAGGTCAGCTGAGGTTGTGGTCTTTAACCCGGGGCCCCAGCTCCAGCCTAGGAGTCCCTGGGCACACGAAATCTTTCCAAAGGCATGGGGGTGGTGGTTAGGAAATAAATTGCCAGATTCCATAAGTATTCTTTAAAGTTGATCACCTTTCAAAATCACCTTTCACTATACAATGAATAGAATCCATCCCTCCCCGACAGTTTTTTTCTTTTTTTTTTTTTTTTATGCAAGCTTGCCCTTTCAATGTGTATCCAAAATCCACATAGGCCTTGGGGGAGGGTCCCTAGAGAATATACAAGAAAAGCATCAAAAAAAAAAAAAAAAGTATTGATTCAGTACACTGTCAGCAAGGCTCTATGCTTTATCCTTCAACCTTAGAATTTAAATATTTAACGTTTACAAAAGGACTCAGGGAACTGTGAACTTCCCCTCTGCATCTTCACCATTCTCAGCAATGGGATGTGTGGCGATGAGCACTGTCATGGATTGTATTCATTGGGTTTTGTTCTAATTTGTATGTTTTGCCTAAGGCGGTGTTGGAGGAGAGCTCTGCGTTTCTGCCCACTAGTCAGCACTACATTGTCAAGTAAAAGGAAGGTATATTGAGGTAAGTGCTTTATACTTTTTATAACATTTATTTCAAGTCCTAGGAGAAATATATTTTCATTTACTTTTATCCAAAACTATTACATATTATAAGTCTTAATATTTAGAAGTTTATGGTCCCAGAAAAAAAATTATAATTTTTTAACATATATTCCAGTGGTTAGGACTCAGCACTTTCACTGCTGGGACCTGAGTTCAAGCCCTGGTCAGGGAACTAAGATCATGCAAGCTATACATAGCTTGCATGATATATGTATATATATATATATATAATGTTTGATATATGATATATGTATATATATGATATATGTATATATATGATATATGTATATATATGTGTATATATATATATAAAATGTTTGGGTATTATCAAATATTTAGAGTCCCTCATCTACATTGGAAAGAGTCTTACAGTAATTTTATTTTTAAACATAAATTAAAATGCAGAAATTTCATTCTTTGTTGCTGTTTCAATTTATGGTGAAAAAAATTTTGATGTTCACCGTATAATCATGATGGGAAATACAGAGTTTTAAAAAAGCTTTTGGCATCCAGAAGCATGTCTTTGAAGACCACTGAGCTGGGATGGAGCATGTCTTCATCTGACATTTGGTTCCTTGGAGTTCTCCTGTCGTTTCTTTCTGAGCTCCCACTGTCTCAGTGTGTCTCATGGTGGGTTTGGTTCCATGATTGAATGTACCCAGCTCCTGAATTGTGTTAATCCTTATGTGCTTGATTTATGCTGAACTGATAAAGGAAGAAGATGGTTCTTTCTGACTTGGATATCGAAGAAACTGATTCACCTGAGTCCAGTCTAAATGGAAGTGACGACATGGTGAGGGAACATGAAACTGTAAGTCGATGCCTGAAAACCACTATCCACATTGACGTGAACTGTGTTCACCTGTGGGCTGCCCATTGATAACAGTGATGCCATTGCTGCCCAGGGATGCATGCTTCCTCATCTCTCCAGGGGCTGGATGTGGATGCAAAGATGTGACTCATTCTGCTTGGGCCCTTCTTGCAGCCAAATGCCATTAGTGTTTTGCCTTAGCTGATCCTGAAAGTGAAAGTGTTAGTCACTCAGTCATGTCTGTCTGTGACCCCATGGACTGTAACCTGCCAGGCTCCTCTGTCCATAGGATTCTCCAAGCAAGACTACTGGAGTGGGTAGCCATTCCTTTCTCTAGGAGATCTTCCCAACCAAGGCGTCAAACCAGGGTCTCCTGTATTGCAGGAGGATTCTTTACCATCTCAGCCACCTGGTTGGGGTGCAGTTTTGGTCTGGAAAATCCAGGCAAGAGGCCGATGGGCTGGTGTAAGAATTGGGCCCAGGCACTGGGCCCAAGGAGCCCTGTGAGATCACTTGCCCACACCTTAGTTCAGTCTCGAGCTCAAACCTCCTAAGTGTCACTGTGATATCTCCAACAGTGAAGCCATGTGGTGTCTTTTCTCCCAGGAATGAGACATATTTTTGGTGGGAATCAAACTTGGCTTCTGGAATCAGTTCAACCTAAATTTGATTCCACTGCTGACACTTGCAGCTGTAAGATCTTGGCTGGTTACTCCTCCCTTTAGAAGTCTGGTTTTCCATTTCCAAAATGAAAATAATAAGAGCATTTACTTTGTGCAGCTGTTGAGAGGAGGTAGAGGCTGGGCACTTAGAAAGAGCTCTGTTTATTGCTGTCATATGTTTTAAAGCAATGGATCTTCAGCTTCTTTCCAAATGACTCCATTTTAATCATCAGTGGTTAACAATATTTTAAACAATATTATAAACTATACCAAAGGATGCAGAAAAGTAAGAATTCACCTGTCTTTCCAGCACCATGATATAACTGTTGTCTCTTGCCTGGCTGTAACTGGCAAGGTATAGGGCAGTAGGAACTCATAATGCTCACACCCACGTTTGAATGTTGTTGTTATTCTAGAGAAGGAAATGCAACCCACTCCAGTATTCTTGCCTGGAGAATCCCATGGACGGAGGAGCCTGGTGGGCTCAGTTGCTAAGTTGTGTCCTCCTCTTTGAAACCCCATGGACTGTAGCATGCCAGGCTCCTCTGTCTTCCATCTCCCAGAGTTAAATTCACATACATTGAGTCAGTGATGCTATCTAACCATCTCATCGTCTGCCAAGCTCTTCTCCTTTAGCCTTCAATCTTTCCCAGCATCAGAATCTTTTCCAGTGAGTTGACTCTTCGTATCAGGTGAATCCAGCTTGGCCTTTCTGGCCAGGTTGAACAAGGTATATCTTATGACCCAGAAATTCCACTTCTAGGTGTTGACCTTGGTTCTCAGAGTATGATCCCCAGAGAAGCAACATTAATATCTCTGGGGAAGTTTGAAATGCAAACTATCACCCTCACACACCCTTCCCCAGACCTAGTGAACTAGAAATTTCAGGGGTGGGACCTACCATCTGTGTTTCTACAAGCCTTCTAGGTGATTTTTCTTTGTGCTGAAGTTTGAGATGCATTTGCCATGTTTGTACAGCACTTTTTTATAAGCAAAACCAGAAATAACACAAGTGTCCATGAGTAGTGGAATGCATACATAGATTGTGGTATGCAGTAGAATTCCACACAGCAGTGAAAAGTAATGAGCTAGACTTCCAGGTATCATGATGGCTGGGTCTAAAAAACAATGGTGTGGCTGGTGGCTCTATGGTTTGGGCTCAACACTTTAACTGCCATAGGTTGGATTCAATCTGTGGTTGGGGAACTAAGATCCCCTGGAAGCCACATGGCATGGCCAAAAAAAAAAAAAAATGTAAATAACAAATAAATAGACTGTGGTGAATTCCCCTAGAATCAGCTCACAGAAGAAATATAGTGTATCATTCCATTTATATAAAGATCCAGGCCACCATAATCCATGTATTTTTTAGGGAAAGACGGGTGGGTGGTAAAACGAATGAAGAGCAAGGACATAGTTTTCATAAACCTGGAAATAGAGGGACCCTCTAGAGGTAAAGGGGTTTTAGGAGGAAGGTGCCTGGGGAGGGGTGGACAAAGTGTCTCAAGTACAGGGAGTATGTGTTTTCTTAACCCAGGTGGTTGGCACATGCATTTTGGCTAATTATTGTTCATGTTTTATAAACTCTTGGGAATGAGTGATATAAAGAAGTGAAAACAAAAAGAACCCATAAGGAGGGTGCAAATAGGCCACTGATGCATATGAAGGTACAGCCAGGTATGTGCATAGCCACCACAAGGCTTTCCCTGGGGATTCAAGCTCCAGATCTTTCTTAAGTGTCATTATTGAGAAAGCTCACACAGGACACTTGTTTAAAAATAGTGGGGAAGATTTTATTCAAGACTATTGCAATAGAGGAGAGAGCTTGAACTTAGTGTGGATACAAGGACAAGTGGGCAGGATAGAGGAGAGGAGAAGGAATTGCCAAGAGTAATTTGGGAAGGGTAATGGGAGGTGAAGAATTGATGTTTTCGAGGTGTGTTACTGGAGAAGACTCTTGAGAGTCCCTTGGACTGCAAGGAGATCAAACCAATCAACCCTAAAGAAAATTGGTTACCACAGCTTTAATAATAATTATGGAAATCAGGTCATGTTAACCCTCCAACTCTTTTGTTTTTCAAAGTCATTTGACTATTCTAGGAGTATTTAGACTATTTACATTTACTGTGATTGTTAATATAATTGCACTTAGAAAGATCATTTTGCTATTTGTTTTCTATTTGCCTTATTCTTCATTTCCTCTTTTTCTGCTTTCTTTTGAATTAACCAAGTTTTTTATGCTTTCATTTTATCTCCTTTGTTGGTTTATTGAGTAAAATTATTTTAGGGAGTATATCATGTCTTTAATTTACCAAGTTTACCTTCAAGCACTAATATATTATTTCATATATAATATAAGAACCTTATGATAATGTGTGTCCATTTCTCACCTCCCGGCCTTCATGCCATTTTTGTCATGAGTTTTTATTTTATCAATATTTTAACCCCCCACATTACATTGTTATTCTTTTTGAAATGGCCAATGTCTTTAAAAGATATTTAAGTAATAAAAAAGTATAGTAGTCACCATTTCTGGTGTAAATTCCTTGGTGTAGATTAAAATGTCCATCCAATATCATTTTCCTTTGGCTTGAAGGGCATCCTAAACATTTCCTGTAGTGCAGGTCTGCTAGTGATGAATTCATTCATTTTTGTGCATCCAGAAAAGTCCTTACTCACTTTCTCATTTTAAAAGATATTTTTTTCTGAGTCGTAAATTTTAGGTTGATGATTTTTCTCAGTACTTTAACAAAGTTGCTACACTGTCTTCTCATTTGCATAGTTTCTACTGAGAAATATGC
This sequence comes from Oryx dammah, assembly GCF_014754425.2. Classification (NCBI taxonomy): domain Eukaryota; kingdom Metazoa; phylum Chordata; class Mammalia; order Artiodactyla; family Bovidae; genus Oryx; species Oryx dammah. Next base: position 15,661,379 of record NW_024070186.1, on the reverse strand, counting down.
TATAAATCTCATGTTTATTCCTCTGTACATAACATGTCATTTTCTGGCTAGCATTCTATCATTATCACTGATTTTGACCGATTTGACTACAGTGTGCCTTGATACAGTTACTTTATGTTTCCTTTGCTCTGGGCTCACTGAGCTTTGGGGATCTTTGGGTTTTCACCAAGTTTGAGGACATTTTAGCTATTATTTCTTCAAATATTTATTTCTGTTTTACCCTCATTCTCTTGATTGGGGAGCTTTAATCACCTATATACATTAGGATGATTGAAGTTGTCCATCTTTGATGGAACGTGACCTGCAGGCTATGATAGAGATCTCCCATTCTGCCTCTTCCAGGAGTCCAAGGGCAACCTGTACAGCCAATATGAGGAGAAGGTGCGGCCCTGCATTGACCTCATTGACTCTCTGCGGGCCCTGGGCGTGGAGCAGGACCTGGCCCTGCCCGCCATCGCTGTTATCGGGGACCAGAGCTCGGGCAAGAGCTCCGTGCTGGAGGCCCTGTCTGGGGTTGCCCTCCCCAGGGGCAGTGGTAAGCACTTGCCTTCTGTGTTGGTTAGCTCAGGCTGCAGTAACAGAGGACCTCAGACTTGGGCTTAAACAATAGAAGTTTACTTCTCAAAATTTGGGAGGCTAGAAGCCCAAGATCAAGGTATTACCAGGGTTGGTTTCACCTGATGCCTGTGTCCTCTGCTTACAGATGACTATTTTCTCCTTGTGTCTTCTGGGGGATGGTGGAGAATGTTTACACAAGTCTGGTGTTTCCCACTGCAGTGTACCACCTGGACTGATGGAAAACACTGGGGTGAAGCAAGAGATCTAAAGTAGAGGATTTCAAGTCAAATTCCATCTGAAATGTACATTCTAGATGCACATTCGTGAGTCACCCCAGATAGGATGCCTCAGAGAGTCAAAGGGTGAGAACAGGGAATTTGCAGTTTTAGGAGCCTCCCAGATGATTATATACAAATTTAAGAACCACTGGTCTAAGACCACCAGATAGGACTGTTAGCAGCAGAGTATAGACCTGATGAGTAGTGGTTTCCTAGGTATTGTTACAAGATGTCCTCTCGTGCTGAGGCTGAAAAAACTTGAGAATGAAGGCGAGTGGAAAGGCAAAGTCAGCTTCCTGGACAGAGAGATTGAGATTTCAGATGCTTCACAGGTGGAAAAGGAAATCAGTGAAGGTAAGTGTCTCATATTCGTCCTTCATGCCTATTTGGATATCTGGTCAACCAGGTGAAATAGATGGGGTCTGCCTGTCACTGTTACCACTCTCCCCTTTCTAGGCCTGTTCTGATCCCTCAGGAACCTTCCCTTCCCTCCATCAGGCCCCCAGCTCTCTTGTATTTTCTCTCTCTCTCTCTTTTTTTTTTTTTTTACTCTCATTAAGACCAGTGCTTTGGAGAGAATCTGATCTCAGTAATTTATTACTTAGTATGTAAGTACGTATCTGAGCATAATGTGGATTTTGAAGCTTGTCTTCAAATATGGAGTATTTGTCCTTTATTCAAAGGCCTCCCCACTCCACAGATCTGATGTCAGGGTATGGGGCCAGGCGATACCTTCACCTGTTAACCAGCTTTCCAAAATGCTGACTGGAACACCACTGAATCCTGTTCAGAACTGGAAGTCTTTTTCTTCCAAGAGTGGGATGCATGTGCTTGAATAATCCCCAGCTTAGAATAATATATGGCAGGTCTCAGTAAATGCACACCACAGAGATTACTGTATCAATTTGAAACATCTGAAAAGAGAAAATTGATGTAGATAGGGACAAAGTAGTGATACACTTGGTTGCTGCTGAGTGTGAGTGAGATGAGTAAGCAATTTTCCCTTACTGACTTTAATTTCTTCCTAGTGTGCCACATAATTAAGTTCTAGTCATTTGGGGAAGATACAAAAATGGTATGAACTGATATCCAGCAGTAGGAAAGAGTGGATTTGGCTCTATAAAAGTGGAAGCACTAACTACCATTTACTGGCTGTTGTGCAAAAATTAAATAATGTTATCATGAAGATGTTATTGTGTGTTTGTTGGGATTAGGTTGCCTGCAGAAAATGCAAAATTAGTGTGTATCAGTTAGTCCTCGGTGTGTAACAAAACAATCTCAAAACTTAATGGCTTGGAACAGTTTATTTCCTGTGATTCAAAGGATCAGCTGGGCAGTTCTTTTCCTCTAGGATGATTTGTCTGGGGCCAACAGTCTAGGATGACCTCAGGTACCAACCCAATCCTCGACTGGAATGACCAGACCTTCCCATGGTCTGACAGTGGCCTGTCCCCGCAGGTGACTGGGTTGGGTTTTTTAACATGTTGAAAGAAGGGTTCCAAGTACCAAGAGACCTGAGTTCGAAGCTCTGATGTGTAAGCACCTTTCAGTGTCTACTGGAATACATTTTGTAACAACCTGTTACCCAAAGAAATTAATGCACTCAAGCGCAATTTCAAGAAGCAAACTCTCTTGATGGGAGAAGTGGCATTCTTTCTATAAAGTGGCATCCATATGGAGATGGGAAGGAATATAGAAGCCATTTGTGCAAGCAAGTTACTAACACAGTGGTTTAAACAATGTCAGTTTTATGTCTCTCAGAGCTGATGTAAGGGTTCCAAGGTTATGAACCCAGACTCCTGTCTCATTCCTACACTCTGTGTGGCTTCTGCTCCCAAGGCCCCCTCATCATTCAGTCAAGTGCCTATTCCTGCCAGCTAGTCATTGGCAAAGGACCTATCCCTGTCTTAAGCATATTTCTGGAAGTTGCACATAGCATCTTCACATCTATCCCATGGGCCAGACAATTTTATATGACCGCATCTCTGGGAAATGGATTTGGGGTGGTGGGGGGGTGGTGGTGCGGAATTAGCAGATTGTGCTACATATACCATTGTTACTAGTATTTCCTTCTACATTCTTGACTGATATAAAGCATACCAAAAAGACATTTTGGATGTACAAAGTGGTCAAGTGGTATTAGCTAAAAGTTTGATGAAATAAATTCTTATCTTGAAATTTTCATTATTAAGGAGGAAGGGACAGAATTAAATCTCTTAATGGAATATCAACAGCTAATGCTCAGCTTGCCTGAAACAAGCATGTACCACCACTCATAACTTTCCAGGTCATGTTTTAGGAGTCACCATTTTTTAAAATTTATTTTCATTTTACCTCCTTGTTAAGTTCCTAGTATATCAATGGGAGGAATTTAGGTGTGGCACCAGGAAGAACTTACCTGCTCTGCCAGGTTAAGACTGGTGTCACCTACAGAGGTGTTTTCGCTAGTTCTCTCTGCAGACTATTCTGGCCACTAGCAATGCAAATATGGGATTATCCTTTGATGGCCCTTTTTGTTTCAGAGAAAAGAATCTGCTCCAGATATGCCTTACCATTGAATCACAGCAGGTGGGTGTTGCCTTCAGAAGATTCACTGTAATGAGATATTCCATCCCAAGCTCTATTCCGTTTTTCTTTTTCCTCTTCTCTAGCCCAGATTGCCATCGCTGGGGAAGGCATGGGGATCAGTCATGAGCTGATTAGTCTGGAGGTCAGCTCCCCTCACGTCCCAGATCTGACCCTGATAGACCTTCCTGGCATCACCAGGGTTGCTGTGGGCAACCAGCCACCCGACATTGAATATCAGGTGAAACTTCAGGCCCCATCCTGGCCCAGGTCTTGTTGGGGAGGGGCTGCTTTAGAGCATCAGTGAGTCCAGGACCAAGCTTGAGGAGTGGATATGGGGAGGTGGGGGATTTGGAGCACGCAATGGTCGAAATTACTCCACCAAGTTGGATGGAAGCTTCTGTGGGAAGAGGCAAAGTTGGGAAAGCATTTTATTTGTGTTTTATGCAGTGACTCATTTTTGGTTATAGTTACACTCTATGCCATATCTAAATTGGCATGCATTAGGAAAGGGTTTTATGTGGGAAGTGGGAGCATTAGAAGCAAATATAATGATATTCCTGCATCAGTGAATCTCACCCTGTGGATTAAAGACTTAGGGAATAGTCAAGCAATTCTTTTGGCATCTTCTTTTTCATTGTGACCTTCAGATTCGAGGTCTTGGGAAATGATTCACAAGTTGAAACCTCACAGTGTTCCCTCAGAAAATGTAGTTTTTCTGACTTGTGTTGTCAGCTCATTTCTCTGTGTTTGCTTCTTGGAAGAAATACCTCTGGGACTTGGAAGGCCTGAAGCAAGTCAGGACCTGTCTCAGCTCTCATACCCTCTCATTTTCTTACAGATCAAGTCTCTCATCAGGAAGTATATCCTTAGGCAGGAGACCATCAACTTGGTGGTGGTCCCTGCTAACGTGGACATCGCCACCACAGAGGCGCTGCGCATGGCTCAGGAGGTGGATTCCGAAGGAGATAGGACCATAGGTAAGAAGAGTGAAATTGTTAGTCACTCAGCCATGTCTGACTTTTTGTGGCCCCATGGACTGTAGCTCTCCTAGCTTCTATGTCTTTGGGATTTCCCAGGCGAGAATACTGGAATGGATTGCCATTCCTTTCTCCAGAGGATCTTCTTGACCCAGGGATTGAACCCGTGTGTCCTCCATCTCCTGCACTGCCGGCAGATTCTTTACTGTCTGAGCCACCAGGGAAGAATCTAAAAATGGTAGATGGCTTGACAGTGGAAAAGCATCTCTTAAATCCAGTGGGTGTTTCTTGGTACACATGAGTGGGGCCCTACACCCAGCAGATGAGAACCATTCAAGAACCATTGAGGCCAGATGACTCTTGGGCCACAGTTGACTCTTATTGGCCATGGGTTGACCCATAATCCTTGTTTATCTGCTTATAAGAGGCGTTGTGGGTTCAGGGGTAGGGCAGAAAGTAGTTATATCAGTTGACAATGCATTTTATGTAGAATAACCCATGTGTCCCAGAAAGATGAGGGGATACACAGGATGTGAGGTATCCATACAGTGGGATAGTTCTGTGCTGTGCTTAGTCGCTCAGTCATATCTCACTCTTTGCGATACCACGGGCTATAGCCCGCCAGGCTCCTCTGTCCATGGGGATTCTCCAGGCAAGAATACGGGAGTGTGTTGCCATGCCCTCCTCCAGGGGAATCTTCCCAACCCAAGTCGAACCCAGGTCTCCCATATTGCAGGCAGATTCTTGACCGTCTGAGCCACCAGGGAAGCCCAATAATACTGGAGTGGGTAACCTATCCCTTTGCCAGGTGATCTTCCCAACCCAGGAATCAAACCAGAGTCTCCTGAATTGCAGGCAGATTCTTTACCAGCTGAGCTACCAGGGAAGCCCACAGTGGGATAGTATCTAACCTTAAAAAGGAGGGACATTCTGACATCTGCTACAATGAGGATGAACCTTGAAGACATTGTGCTCAATGACATAAGCCAGTGCCAAAGGACAAATACTGCATGACCTCAATCATATGAGGAACCTAGTGTGGTCAGGTTCATGGACAGGAAGTGGGGGAAGGGAGAAATAGGAGTTAGTTTGGCGGTTACAGAGTCTCAGCTGGGGAAGATGAAAAGGTTTTGAAGATGAATAGTGGTCAGGGTTGCCCAACAATGTGAAAGTGTTTCATGCACCTGAAATGTGCGGGTAAAAATGGTTAAAGTGTTATGTTTGAAAAAATGCATTTGGCTGTAAATAGCAGAGAGCCTGAGGGCAGTGGCTGAAACAAACAGCAATTTATTTTCACACCTAACAGGAAGCCTGGGCAGAGGCTGCTCACCTGTGTACCAGAGATGCTGTCAGTCCCTTCTGCATTCTGCTCCACCATCCTTAGCTGCAGGTTCTCATTCTTTGCTTGTCCTGCTGCCCATCCTGCCTGGGATGAGAATCTCTCAGCCAGGGCTGCAGCTACAAGTGGGCACAGTAAACCTCAGAGTTCATCTTGGGCTGGACAACTGCACAGTGCCTCACATGCAGATGGGTCCATGCTCAGTGCAGTGTTGTGATGATGCCATCTTGCAATACTTGTTTAAACAGGCATTCTGCATTTTCATTTTGCAGTGGGTCCTGCAAATGACCTAGCTGATCCTGGTCAGACCCTTATTTTCCCAAGTGTGAGCCAGGCCCCACCTGCACCAATATTAACTGAAGAATTTTTAGAAATGCAAGTCCCTTGATCCCACCGAATCTGCTGAACCAGAATCTCTGGAGCAGGGCCTTAAGGTGGCTTAGATGCACAGGGAAGTTTGAGACCCATTGCATGAGAGTGAACTCCTTTGCTGAACAGGAGGAACATAACGGGCCATTACATGCTGCTATCTCTGTGGCGTGAGAGCCAAGATCTGGGTGAAGTGAACTTAAGGAGCACATAGGGGCTGAGCCTTGCACCTTCACTAGGCGAGCTGCACTGTGGAAGCAAGCCCGGGGCCAGGGGACCTCGCTCCCCAGGAGGGGAGCTGACCTTACTCCTCACCCTGCGAAGATGTGAACATTCTGTAACCAGAGTCTCTGGGTTGCAGGAATCTTGACAAAGCCCGATCTGGTGGACAAAGGCACGGAAGACAAGGTCGTGGACGTGGTGAGAAACCTGGTCTTCCACCTGAAGAAGGGCTACATGATCGTCAAGTGCCGCGGCCAGCAGGAGATCCAGCATCGGCTGAGCCTGGACAAGGCCCTACAGAGAGAGCGGATATTCTTCGAGGATCACACGCATTTCAGGTATGTGCATGGAGCTTTCCCAGGGAGAACCAAAATTAAGGACCTCCTTCCTCACAGGAGAAATGTATGCTGTCCAAGGTTGGCTGTTGAGAGTATCCCTGTGTGTCTATTCCTTTATTTTGACCGTGGGGAATCTGCCTGGAAGAGTAAAGGAGGAATTCACAAAGTAGGCAAAGAATAAGTCTAAAACTTCGGAAGAAGGCGGAGACTTTTTGCAATAACTTATTATAGTTCTGGAAACAGAATATAAACCTAAGTATAACAGGATGGAAACAAAGTGGAAAACCCAGAAATAGACTCAAGTATGTACATTTGGTCTGTAATAAATGTGGCACTTCAAATTCCTGGGCTTTGTCAGTTTCATTATCAATCAGTAGCACTGAAATAATTATTTAATAGTTGGGAAAAATTAAACTGTCCTTACTTAACATGGGGTACCAAAATAAATATCAGTGGAAGTTTAAAATTAAGTACAAAGAAAGTACCACTTCTCAGAAGAAAATATAGGCGGAGAATTAATAATCCCAGGATAAAGGCCTTTCTAACCCTGATGCCAAAAATGAATTTTTTTTAAAAAGGATGATACTGATAAACTGGTTGTTTTGAAATAATGAGAAGGTGTAGAGTTGGTGGAAAAGGAGGGGTGTGGGCTGGCATCTCCGCTACCAAGAGCGCATGCTGAGATCACACAGGTGTCCCTAAGGCTGAGTTCCATTTCTAGGAATTCCACACAGGCAAGTAATCCGAGATGTGTTCAGTAATGTCCCCTAAAGCGTGTTCAGCACAGATTTGTTTTTAATTGTGAAGACCATGGAATGTACATGTTGAAAACCATGGGATTTGTATGGACAAACTAGAATAAGAGATCACAGTGCTAGCAACCATTATAGTGCTGTGCCAAGGAGATGCCAATAAAAAGATCCTTACAAGATGTTGAAAAAAAAGTGACACATTCACTGAGATCCCTTGTGTGTGTACATGTGTATGTGGGAGGAGACACATGCCCTTTGTAAACATTATCATATTGGATGTCCCCAGAAGCTCGCAGAGACACATAATTCAGAAGAGATCCTTGCAGCCCTATGTTCATAGCAGCATTATTCACAATAGCTAAAAAAAAAAAAAAAAAAAAAAACATGGAAGCAAGCTGAGTGACCACTGATAGATAAACACAATGTTTATCCAAAATAGATTAAAGAAATTCCATCCACACAGTGGAATAGTATTTGGCCTTAGAAAGGAAGAAAATTCTAGCACCTGCTATAACACGGCTGTACCCTGAGGGCACTATGCTCAGTGAAATAAGCCAGTCATGAAAAGGCAAACACTGTATAATTCCTCTTATACAAGGTCCCTAAAGGGGTCAAAACATAGAGACAGGACCTGGCGGAGGGGGTGGGGAGATGATTAATGGAAACAGAGTTTCAGGTGGGGAAGATGAGCTGTTTCTGGAGGTAGATGGTGGTGAAGGTCACACATCAATGTAATTGTACTTAATACCACTGAATGTGTGCCTACAGGCCTCCCAAGTGGCACTCACCACTTGGGAGCAAAGAACTCACTTGCCAGTGCAGGAGATGCGGGTTTGATCCCTGGGTCAGGAAGATCCCCTGGAGGAGGGCATGGCAACCCACTCTAGTATTCCCACCTGGAGAATTCCATGGACCGAGGAGCCTGGTTGGGCTACCTTCCATGGGGTCGCAAAGAGTCAGATATAACTGAAGTGACTTAGCTCACACATGTGCACTTACAAATTATTAAAGTGGTGAATTTTATGTATATTTTCCCACAATTAAAAAATTTGACAGGTACAGAAGCTGAAACTTAGGTATGAGTGTACTCTTGCAAAGATATGTGTGAACTCATGTTTCCTGGCTGCCCTTCATCTTAAAAAGTCCTTTAACATGTGGAAAACTGTGTAGTAACTCACTCTACAAACACATATTTGGAAAGAGTGAGAGGAGGGCTTGGTCTCCTTCCCCAAGCAGCTCATGGTTTAAGTTGTCATTTTGGAAAAGTGTGGGTCCCCCAGTTCAGGCTTCATCCATGCACCTCTGTAAATATCTGTCAATATATTTTCATGAAGCCCAATACCACTATGCACTGTGTATACAGAAGGGTATGTGCATGTTATGGAAACATATCTCTAGGTGATATGCGAACTTTTATAAAGACCATTTGTAGTCAGGTGTCATAAGACACATTTACTATATCAGCTGGAAGGGATCATTCTATACCATTTTCGAAATATGCAACATTACAAAAATTCAGTCATGATTCTGTGTGATCCAGTTGCAGGACATGCCATCCAGTGGGAAGTAACTGCACTTACTCTGGCTTTCCCCAGCAACAGAGAGCCAACCTGCGTTTTCTGGCTAGACCCAGGTGGACATGAATGTTGTCTTCTCTTGCAGGGACCTTCTGGAGGAAGGGAGGGCCACTATCCCCTGCCTGGCAGAAAGACTCACCAATGAACTCATCATGCACATTTGTGTAAGTGCACGCAGAGCTGAGCAGAGTCTTGCAAGTGCAAAGCTAACCCATGTTGACACACATGGATCGCCTGGACATCTTGTTAAGATGTGGGCTCAGATTCAGGGGGCGTGGATGTGGCCTGGGATGCTCCCACGGGTGTGGCTATTGCCTGTCAGAGGATCACGTGCTGAGTGGGATGCTGATAAACCACCCACCCGGCCTAATTAAAAATGAGCGTCTTGCAGGCGCTGGCCTAACCCTAGCCCTTTCCCATCGCCAACCGCAGCTCATTCCCTGTTCATATTTATGTCTTTCTGTTGTTTTTCTCAGAAAACTCTGCCCCTGTTGGAAAATCAAATAAAGGAGACTCACCAGAGAATAACAGAGGAGTTACAGAAGTATGGCAAGGACATCCCAGAAGAAGAAAGTGAGAAAGTGTTCTCTCTGATAGAGGTGAGTACTGCCAGTGGCGCCAAGCTGGGGAGTCGTACATCACTGTCCACAGGGATTATGGGTGTTATGCTCATCTGTCTTCACTTCCCTAAAGCTGATCCAAATTCATTCTGCCCACTTAGCACCAAAACGGGCCCGGAGTTAGAAAGCAGGCAGGGAGTGGTGGACCACCCCATGCGTGCCATTGGCTTTTCCTCAAGTGCGCTCCCTCACTGGGGACCCCCCCAGGCAGTGAGGGGAGTTTGGGGTTCTGTGCTGCCCAAGCTTCTTCTCTCCTGTCCTCCCACCTGGCCTGAGAGACAGCAAAGAGGGACTCATCCATGCACACGACTGCCAAACTACCTTGCTCGGTTTAGAATATCTCTGCTGATTCTTTTTTCCTTCTTGGCAGAAAATTGATACATTTAATAAAGAGATCATCTCAACAATAGAAGGGGAGGAACTCGTCGGGCAATATGACTCCCGACTGTTTACCAAAGTACGAGCCGAATTCTGCAAATGGAGTGCTGTGGTTGAGAAAAATTTCAAAAAAGGTGAGTCTGAGGCACCATGGTAAACACGCCAAGTTGAGCTGAGTCCAAGGCTGGGGGAGGTGGGTGATGGCGGTGGTCAAGGATGGAGCAGAGTAAGGACTTGGTAGCGTGAAAGCCACATGTGCTGTTTCAAGTCCCTGGACTCTGGCCAGCAAGCATCAGGTTCCGATTTCAGAGGACACCTAGAAGGAAGATGCAGATTCCATGGCCCCTGCCAATCACAACTCTTAGAAGAATCAGTTTCCCAAAACAGTGAGCAGGTGAGCCTGCCACGTGTGTCATGCCCTTTGTGTTCCCAGTGGTGCTGCCCCTGAAATAATCCAGTGGTTAATCCACTGAGGCCTTGAAACCTGGCGTGTCCTGTGATGGATCTTATAGTCACTGTTTCGATGCCCAGTCATCCGGTGCTTTGCAACCCCACAGACTGTAGCCTGCCAAGCTCTTCTGTCCACGGGATTTCCCAGGCAAGACTAACGGAATGGGTTGCCATTTCCTCCTCCAGGGGAACCTCCCAACCCAGGGGTCAAACCCATGTCTCCAGGTTGGCAGGTGGATTCTTTACCACTGTGCTACTTGGGAAGCCCTTGCAGTTGCAGTGGTGACAAGAAAATACAACAGCATCTTGCATCATCAAATCCTCAGGAGTCTAAGAAAAGTAGAAAATGTGATCTGAAATTTATTTTTTTTTTTTTACTATTTTAAGAAGCCTAAACTAAATCATATATTGACCAATGAGAAAACTGCAGCAGCTGAGGGAACTTTCAATTTGCTTTTATTCCAACAATCTGATGGTGGAGGCAGGCAGTAGGCGATGGTGGTGGTTTCATGATTTATTTAAACTGAGCAGAGGTTCAGATTGACAGTCCTCCTTGGCTTTGAATAATGAACATGGGGAGAGAAATCAAGGGAGTTTCTACATAATTCAGAGGCTGCACCTTTATTCCCTGGCAGAGGGCACAGAGGGCAGCGTAGGATGTGAACCTTGGGGACCAAAGTCCAGGACACTCATTCCTGGGGTGCTCACTTGTCACGAGTCCACAGTCTTTGTGCCACTTGTTGCTATTGCTCAGTTGCTTTGCCGTGTCTGACTCTGCAACCCCATGGACTGCAGTACACCAGGCTCCTCTGTCCTTCGCAATCTCCTAGAGTTTGCACAAACTTGTGTCCATTGAGTCTGTGATGCCACCCAGCCAGCTCGTCCTCTGTCACCCCCGGTGCCACTTACAGAAGTCAAGTCCTTGAGCATAGAGTTGTACACCTGCTGTGCAGTCTGTTCTTATGTCGGGGAGGGGAAGCACCACGCTAACCCCTTTCAAAGAAAACAACAGTCTTTGGCTTCCGGAAGCTCCCTCATGGCATTGCCTGGCCAGGTTTTTATGGAAAAAGTGCTTATGGCAGACAGCCTGTGAGAAAAATGGCTCATTTTTTAAAATGATAAATTCCTCCCAACAAATGATCAGTTCCATATCACTGAGTGTCCAAAAGTAAGAATTAATTTGGACCCCTAATGCACCTCCTACCCAAAAATAAACTCAAAATGGATCAAAAACCAAAGTGTACAAGCCAAAACTGTAAAACTCTTAGAAGAAAGCATAGGTTTAAAACTTTGTGCCCTTGGGATTAGGTAGTGGTCTCTTTACCTAGGACACCTGAAGCAGAAGCAACACAAGGAAAAAAATGATATGCTGGATTTCACCAAAATTTAAAACTTGTGTGCATATCAAAAAACACTATCCAGGAACACGATCAAGAAAGTGAAGACATTCCACAGAATTGGAGAAAGTATTTAAAAATCATGTATATGATAAGGGTCTAGTCTTTATAGGACTTCACTTCCCAGGTGGTGCTAATGGTAAAGAACCTGCCTGGCAATGCAAGAGACCTAAGAGCTGTGGGTTTGATCCCTGGTTCTGGAAGATCCCCTGGAGAAGGAAATGGCAACTCACTTCAGTAGTCTTGCCTGGAAAATCTCCTGGACAGAGGAGCCTGGTGGGTTACAGTCCATAGAGTCACAAAGAGCTGGACACAACTAAAGTGACTTAGTACTCACTCACTAGTATTTACAATATGTAAAGAACTCTTACAGCTCAACAACAAGAAGAGAAATAACTCAATTTAAAGATGGACAAAGGATTGGAATAGACATTCCTCAAAAAAATGAAAAAAGATACAGGTATAGCTAATAAGATTGTCTTCCCAGTGGCTCAGTGGTAAAGAATACGCCTGCCAGTGCAGGAGACATGAGTTTCCTTCCTGGGTTGGGAAGATCCCATGGAGGAGGAAATGGCAGCCCACTCCAGTATTCTTGCCTGGGAAATCCCATGGACAGAGGAGCCTCAGGGGCTACAGTCCATGAGGTGGCGAAGAGTCAGACACAACTGAGCACGCACACACACATGGCTAATAGGAACGTAACAAGATGCACAATATTGTTAGCCATCAGAAATGCAAGTTAAATCCCATCTCACACGTACTAGAGTGGCCCTTATGCTAAGTGGAAGAAGTGAGACACAAAAGGCCACAGGATATACAATTCCATTTACATGAAATGCTCGAAACAGGCAAGTCCACAGAAATAGAAAGTGGATTAGTGGTTTCAGGGGCTGGGTAGAGGGAATGGGGAGTGAGTGCTGATGGAAACAGGGTTCCCTGGGATGGTGGAAATGCTTGAGAATTAGATAGTGGTGATGTTTGCACCACTTTGTGAATATACTAAATATATACTTTAATAATGGTGAATTTATGGTATGCCAATTAAATCTTGATTTTTTTTAAATGCCTTTCAGAAAGTATCTCCTGACCAAAAGAGGATAACCAGGCTACTATCCCTGGTTAGTTCTTCAAAAAGAAGGAACCTTAGTCCTTCTGAATCATCCTCTCCCCACCCCATGAAGGAGGTTCTTCACACCCTAGTTTGTTTAGAGTAAAAAGAAATTCCAAGAATATAGAGAAAAAATTAAGTGCTTTACGTGGTAAACAGTGATAACATATCACATTAATAATCCAACTGTATTATCCCTCTGGTTTATAAATACATTTTACTCCTACTGCAACCTGGGAATATATGCTGAATCACTGACTTCAACTGGCGTTATGATCATTTCTTTATTTTTTTTAAGTGGGTCCACCTCGTGGCATGTGGGATCCTAGTTCCCCAACCAGGGATCAACCCTCGCCCCCCGCACTGTGCCCACAGAGCCCTAACCACTGGACACCAGGAAAGTCCCCATTTCTATTTTTTAAAGTGTCTGCAGGTCATAGTATTCTATGATATAATTTTCTTTATAAAATCAAATTTGATTTACCAAATTTCCTACTCAAGTTACCTTTTCCGGAATATGTCTTGGGACTTCCCCAGTGGTCCAGTGGTTAAGACTCCACCTTCCAATGCTGAAGGTTGAGTCCAGCTGAACCAGGAGGCCCTGGTTCAGTTCCTGGTCAAGGAACTAAGATCCCACGTGCTGTGGTGTGCAGCCAACATTATTTAAAACTCTGTCTTAGTAAGTTTCTGCATTTGCTGTTTTTCAGTGTCCTTCCCTGGCTTTACACGTGCCATCTTGAGATGACTAAGGACAGTTATCTCAAAATCTGTTTCCTTATTGCAATCCTTGAAACTTTTTCAATTTGAAAATCAGATTTGATTTTTTTTTTCTTGCTCCTCTGTATTTTCAGGAAGGTCAGAATGCTGCTGTGTTCAGCCAAACCAGCAAGGTTATTTCTGCAAAATAATTCAGAGCTATCCTTTCCTTCTGTAGGTCATGAAGCCATACGTAAAGAAATAAAGCAATTTGAAAATCGGTATCGTGGCAGAGAGTTGCCAGGGTTTGTGAATTACAAGACGTTTGAGATCATCATAAAAAAGCAGGTCATAGTTCTGGAAGAGCCTGCTGTGGACATGCTGCACACGGTGACAGGTGGGTTCTTGGTTTTACTTTAGGCATTTTATCAATATTTCTAGGATAGGGTCAAATCCAGTACCTCCTGCTGTGGTGTTTTCCAACACAAGCAACCCAACCAGTCTTCTCCAGACTCTAACAGGTGTCCAACAATTCATTCCCCTTCTGAGACTAACTGCCTGGAGTTTGCACAGACCCACAGCTCAGGGCTCAGCTCACAAGACCCGCCTCTGTGGATGGCAGCTCCGTGTCTAAAACTCCTGTATTGCTAAGTGACCAGCTATAAGTCACAGTTCCCACCACCCACTCCTGGGGTTCCATACTCAGCTGGAACAGCTCACAGAACTCAGGAGCATACTCTACTTTACTGGTTTGCTATAAAGGATTTGCTTACCTTTACCAGTTTATTAGTGGGGCTTCCCAGGTGGCTCAGTGGTAAGGAATCTGCCTGCCAGTTCAGGAGCTGCAAAAGACACAGGGCTTCCATCTCAAGGTCAGGAAGGTCGCCTGGAGAAGGGCATGGCAACCCACTCCAGTATTCTTGCCTGGAGAATCCCATGGGCAGAGGAGCCTGGCAGAGTACAGTCCTGGGGTCACAAAGAATGGGACAAGACTGAGTGAGCACACACACGCACCAGTTTCCTGGCATTGGATATAAAAGATTGCAAGTTTGCAATGCAAGTTTGCAAATGAACGACATGCATAATGTGTGATGTGGGCGGGTCACAAATGCTCTGTCAGAGGAGTGGTGAGGGCGGGACCACCCTTTTGGCATGTGGTCATGTTCACCAGCCTGGCTATCTTTGAGCCCGGTCATTAAGGGTTTTTATGAAGGTATAATCAATTATACAGCTTCCCTGGTGGCTCGGATGGTAGAGTCTGCTTGCAATGAGGGTGACCTGTGTTCGATCCCAGCATTGGGAAGATCCCCTTGAGAAGGGAATGGCAACCCATTTCAGTATTCCTGCCTGAAGAATTCCATGGACAGAGGAGCCCCAAGGGCTACAGTCCGTGGGATCACAAAGAGTCGGACATAACTGAGCTATTAACACACATACCCACACCCACACACATACAATCAATTATCCCAGGGAAGCATAATCAATTTTTAATCCAGTCTCCAGCCCCTCCCCTAGCCCCTAGAAGTTGGGGAGAAGGGGGAAGCTGGGTTGGAAGTTCCAGGCTTCTAATCAAAGGCTTGGTCTTTCTGGTGACCAGCCCCATCATGGAGCTGTCTAGTGCCACCTCGTTAGAACAAGCGATGCTCCTGTCACCCAGGATATTCTAAAGGGTTTAGGAGCTCTGTTTTAGGAACTAGGGACAAGAACCAGATGTATGTTTCTTATCATACCTCACCTCCCTCTACTCCACCACTTCGCATACTTCACAATCTCAAAACACTATTGTTTATTCGAAATCTCTGAGAAGTAAGGTTGACTAAACAGCTGTACACGGTGGGAGTGGGCTGAGCCTCTAAAGTGCGGCATGAACCCGAGACGGTGTCACTGTGGTCTCGTGCCAATTGCAAGCCACATCGGCACTCCGGAGGAGAAGCACAGTCCCTCACAGTACTCACCGCCCCCTTCTCCTCGAGAATCTTCACTTCCCAGATTCCTGTTTACTGCTCTGAGCTTACTGAATCTCTTCTCTGTCATCTCCGTGGCGAACACCCTTCTCACTCAGGCTTCAACTGTGTCTCATTTTAGCATCGAGTCATAATCTTGAGGATCCGTGAACTCGTAGGGGTGAAGGGAGGACAGCCTTTTCACAGTTGATAAGACATGTATTTCTTCTTTTTTTTACTTTGACCTTTTATTTATTTTTTACCGCTCAGGGTCTTCCTTGCTGTGAACAGTCTTTCTCAGTTGCGGCAAGTGGGGGCTCCTCTCCAGTTGCCGTGAATGGGCTTCTCATTTCGGTGGCTTCTCTAGTTGAGGAGCACGGGCTCTAGGGCCTGTGGGCTTCCGTAGGTGCAGCACGTGGGCTCAGTAGTTGCCGCTCGTGGGCTCTAGTGGTTGTGGTGTACAGGTTTAATTTCTCCTCAGCTTGTGGGATCTTCCTGGACCAGGGATCGAACTTGCGTCCCCTGCACTGGCAGGCAGACTCTTGTGCACTGAGCCACCAGAGCAGTGCAAGTAGCTTCCCTGGTGTTTCTAGTTCAGTTTTATCTTTGGGCTTAATAACTATAAACCCAAATCTGCAATTGTGTCTTGTTGATCAATTGTGCATTCTTCCTTCAGTCCTGAAGAAAATTCTTGTGTAATACTTCAAGGCTTTCTGAAAATTCTTCAGAAAATGTTAAAAAGTCTATATGTTTATATACCTATTTCTGTTTAGAAAAATGTGATAATGTAGCCAAAAGATTTCCAAGCATAGCAGCCAGTGGTTAACACTGGTCCAGTGGTTAGGACTGGAGAAGGCAATGGCACCCCACTCCAGTGCTCTTGCCTGGAAAATCCCATGGACGGAGGAGTCTGGTAGGCTGCAGTCCATGGGGTCGCTGAGAGTTGGACACGACTGAGTGACTTCACTTTCACTTTTCACTTTCATGCATTGGAGAAGGAAATGGCAACCCACTCCAGTGTTCTTGCCTGGAGAATCCCAGGGACAGGGGAGCCTGGTGGTCTGCCATCTATGGGGTCGCACAGAGTCGGACACGACTGAAGCGACTTAGCAGCAGCAGCGGTGGTTAGGAGTCTGCACTTCCACTACAGGGGTCAGGATTCACTCCCTGGTCAGTGAACTAAGATCTCACATGCCTGACAGTGTGGCCAAAATAGAATTTCCAAGCATAAAGATACTGTACATCACACTAAGATAGCATTCTGTGAGGGAGTCAAGTGGAAATATGAGTTTCAAAAATAAAATGAAATAATGTAAGTTTTCTGATTGAAATGAGTTTGTTCACCTATTGCTTTCAAATGGATAACAGAGCTATTTTGATTCCATTGATGTATTTTAAAAAGTGATGTGTTTTACTATAAATATTAATATATTGATAATAACAGAAATTGCATTCTTTGCAACTATTTATACTTGGGATGAAAATGTAAACATCAGATAAATATTTCAGGGGACATTTAGATTTTTAAAATTCCTCCAGGATGTCTCTGAGTAAAAAAGCACACCTTCTTCCTTCAGAAAGAAAGAGAAGATTGGGGGTGGGGAAGAGGGAGGCAGGGAACTGTTTCTGCTGTTTTTTCCTCTTATTTTTTGCAATTTATGAAGTCACGGGTCCTTCCAGCAAGACTGGACTTCTTTCTCTTTCTTTCACCAGATATAATCCGGAATACCTTCACAGAAGTTTCAGGAAAACACTTTCGTGAATTTTTCAACCTCCACCGAACTGCCAAGGTAAAACTGACCATTAAGTTACTTAAAAAAAAAAAAAAATGTAGGCCTGACACTAGAAAATAGATTTCTTAGATTAAGACTATTCAACCTTTATTATGTATTTGGAGAAGCAAACAGTCAAGATCAATAATGAATTTAAGATATGAGCAGTGATGTCTCGTTAAAGGCAGTAAGAGGGAAAGAAAGAGAAAGAACTCAGAAGGAAAATATTTAGTCACAGGAACAGAGGAAAGCCATAGTAAGTGTGGAACCTGTTACAGCTGAAGAGAACGATACTGAATATGGAAACTCATTGAGGAAACCAAATAGGAAAGACTTGTCCAATCTAGGAACAGCGGCTCCCCTTGTCCTGGCTTGGGCTGCATAACTAATACCACTGCAGACACTTAATATTTCTCATAGTCCAGGAGACTGGAATCCCAGATGGAGGTGCTGGTGGCCTTCTCATTGGTGTCTTCACGAAACAGGAGGCCGGGGGCAGAGGTAGAGAGAGAGCTCCCTGGGGTCTCTTCTCAGAGGGACACTAACCCATTTGTGGGGACCCTACCCTTATGACCTAATGACCTCCCAAAGACCCCCACCTCCAAATGCCATCCTGTTGAGGATTAGGCTTTCAATGTATAAATCTGGTGGGGACACCAACCTTAGACCCAGCACCCAGCAGAGATGGGAAGACTGGCTCTGCCTTTTGCAAGCCAGAGGTCTTAGGGCTTCTTAACCTGCCTGGACCTTTGATTCCTCATCTACAGACTAGGACTTAGAGTGCCCTCTTATTCAGAAGGAACACAGAGAAGAGGATTTAGGACCACACTTGGCATCACACTCTTCCATTCAGTGAAGCCAGGGGGTCCAGGTAACTTTCTGTGTGAAGAGTCCCCTCTTTGACTTTCTGGCAGTCAGTTCCTCTAAACTCCAGGAACATGAAATATGTGGAATTTGACTGATGGAATCTGGCTCCCATCTTATCCCTGTGAGCTCTCTGGTAGAAAAATATTTCTGCTCCTCAGATGGAAAAGTCTGTAAAAGGGAAAAGGAAAAAAGCTGGATATCAGGCCTGAGAACAGAGCCCATGCAGGTTCCCAGGCCCTGGGGATACAAGGTCTGGTCATCTGTGTGGCTCAGGCTTCCTGGGAAATTCTGACCCTCAGCCAGAATGGGAAGTCCCACTCCCTGCCCAGAGAAGCTATTGTGGGGACAGAGGCTGCTCCAAAGCCACCAGCTCTTTTCTAGATGGCACCTGCTAGGGGTGGCCTTTGCAGTGGAGCTATCTTCCTGTGACCCAGTGATTTGTTTCTAGATGGAAATTCTGTTGTGTTTCTCTTTTGCTATAGTCCAAAATTGAAGACATTCGGTTGGAACAAGAAAATGAAGCTGAGAAGTCCATCCGACTACATTTCCAAATGGAGCAGTTGGTCTACTGCCAGGACCAGGTGTACCGACGTGCTTTGCAACAGGTCAGAGAGAAGGAGGCAGAAGAAGAAAAGAACAAAAAATCAAACTATTTTCACCAATCAGAGGACTCAGAGCCCTCCACAGCTGAGATCTTTCAACACCTGATGGCGTACCACCAGGTGAGTCTGCTAGTCTCGGGACAGTGCTTCTCATCCATTCTCTGTCTCTGAGAATGAAGAGCCTGTCTGTTCAGTCTTGTCTCTGTAAGGGGACCACCAGTCCCATCTTTCAGCCCTTGGTAAGCCTCTGTAGGAGCAATTCAATCAGATATGAGAAGGGTTGTTACTTAGAGTCGTTTGCATCTGGTTTGGGCTGGCTGTGTGGCCCCAGTTGAGTTATTTAACCTCTCTGAGCCTTAGCTTTCCTCTCTAAAAGGAGGTAAAATGGTTACCTCCTCCCAGGGTTCTTGTGAATATTCAGCAGGAGGAGTGTAGAAGGCAGTGACCTCTGGCCCTGGAGAAGCTGCTGTTCACGGAGACTTGTACTTTGATTGCTACCCTACATTTTGAGCTTCACAGGGGACACGAGTGGTAAAGAACCCGCCTGCCATTGCAGGAGATGTAAGAGATGTGGGTTCAATGCCTGGCTCAGGAAGATATCCTGGAGGAGGGCATGGCAACCTATTCTAGAATTCTTTCCTGGAGAATCCCACGGACAGGGGAGCCTGGCAGGCTGCAGTTCCTAGGGTTTCACAAGAGTTGGACATGACTGAGCAATGTAGCACATGCACCTTATGTTTCAAATAACTTGAGGGTCCATCTAATTCATCTGGGGAAGGATGTATAACTCAGAGCCCAGGGGGATGTGAAAGTCTGGACAGGAAGACAAATGGCAACCTCCTGGTTTACCAGATGTCTCCATCACTTTCGGCAGAGTTTCCCACACCAACCATGCTCACACATCTCCAGGATCTTCCAGAGATGCAGATGTGGTGGGGTGGGGGCAGGACTGAGATGGGGCACAATTCTGCATGACTAATGGGCTCCCAGAGGATGCCATGCTGCTGGATGGGGATACACTCTGAGCAACAAAGCTCAAACGGTCAAACTCTGCAGACCTTGGGATGTGCACGGGTGTGTGTGAAGCCAGTAAAGGGCAAGGTGAGGGCAGCCCTGTGCCCCCTTGGTTTCTCCTGCAGCCAAGCTCACCCCCCAGTGCTACCTGGCAGAACCTTTGAGAGTGAGCAATACACACACACACACACGTACACATATATTAAAGCCTTCACCTGATTGGGTGAGGCCCACCCACATTCTTGAGGATGATCTTGTTTACTTATTTAAAATTGACTGATCGGAGCTATTAACCACATCTACAAAATATCTCCACAGAGATACCTAGATGAGAGTTCCATTGAATAAGTGGGTCTACAACCCAGTCAAGCTGACACATGAAACTGATCATTATATCTGGGGAAAGGCTAGGGCTTGTTTTATATCTATAAGTATAAACAAAGGAACTGGCTTATACAATTATGGAGGCTGGCTCCTCAAGTCCAAGGTAGGTAGGACAAGCCATGCAGAAAGCCAGGCAGGTGCCGAATCTGCAGACCACCAATCAAAGTCCTTCTTCCTCAGAATTTCTACCTGCAGTGGAGGGGTTGACACCTTTGTGCCTTTAAATTTCCTGTCGAAGAACATCAGGGGACCCCTGCTGCTCCTTCTTAAATATCCTTTTGGGGAGTCTCAAAAGTGGTTTAAAGTCCTCTTTGTGTGGGTGGTGCACACACCTGGAGTTTGTTCCTGCTTCTTTCCCCTTCTTTGTACCTCCTATCAATGAGACTTTTCTTCCATGACATCTCGTTTGTTGATTTCTGTATGTTGTCTTACTTTTGTTAACCATGCTGATTCTCTTAAACTGTCTGTGGTGGTTTTACATCTGTTTCTCCTGAGTTTTCCCAACAAACACTCATCCCTCTGCAGACAGTGGTGGTTTCACACTCTCCCTGATCTTTCCAGTTTTTATACTTCAAACTTTTCTTGCCCCATCTGGTGGTCCCTTCAGTGCAACTTGAACCACAGTAGACCAGCAGACAGCCTTGCCCTGTCCTGACTTTAATGAGAACTCCCTACTTTTCCTATCATGTATGATCCTCACTGGCTAAAGTCAAGGTGTTAGCAGGGCTGGGTGTCTTCCTGAGGGTCTAGAAGGAGAACCTCTTTCTTTGCCTAGTCCAGCAGCAACAAAGGAAAATAGTCAAGTAAAGCAAATTAATATCGGGTTGGCCAAAATATTCATTTGGGTGTCTGCCTTTTTTCATTTATGTGATCAAATTTATTCTTTGGATAAATTTTTTTAATAGACCAAAAGGAAGCAGAGAACATGGGTGAGGTGAGAAGGAGGTATTGTCTCAGGAAGGACTCCCCCAGGAAGAGGGAGAAAGGAAAGTTGAAAGTGACTTCCAGTGTGCTTAGAACTCGGAGGGGCTCCCTTCTGTGGCTTTTGAGAGCCCACCTCCTTTTATGCTAAATAATTTCAGCCTTGATTTAAAACAAAAAAAGAGGTTATAGAATCTTTTAGGGAGAGTTGTAAATAATTTTAAAATGTAGGGGTTTTTTTAATTTTTAATTGGAGGATAATTGCTTACAATGTCGTGTTGATTTCTGCCATACAACAAGAATCATCTGTAAATACACATGTGTCCCCTCACTCTTGAACCTCCCTCCCATTCCCGCACCCCCATCCTGCCCTCTAGGTCGTCACAGAGTATGGAGTTGAGCTCCATTTGTTATATAGCAACTTCCCATTAGCTATCTATTTTACACATGGTAATGCATATGTTTAAATGCTACTCTCAATTCCTCCCGCCCACAGACTCTGTCCACAAGCCTGTCCTCTGTACTTTTTGTACTCCATGCATTTACCTTCCTAGGGCACGTTTTGCCCTCTTCCGTCAGAAGTAAGCATTTGGTGGTCAGGAGAGGCTGGCGGGAGCCCAGAGTCGGGGTTGGTCCCTAGCCTGGTGCTGCCCAGACCACAGAGGATGCGGGTGGGTTTGAAACCCAAGAGGGGACCATGCACCCATTGGGTCTGGGTCCCTGCCGGGGTGCCGGGGTGAAGTCAGGGTGTCCTGGCTGCCACGGCCCCTCACCCTCGTGTGAACTGTGCCTTCCTTCCTCGCAGGAGGTCAGCACCCGCATCTCCAGCCACATCCCCTTGATCATCCAGTTCTTCGTGCTCCGGACGTATGGGGAGCAGCTCAAGAAGAGCATGCTGCAGCTGCTGCAGGACAAGGACCAGTATGACTGGCTGCTGAAGGAGCGCACCGACACCAGAGACAAGAGGAAGTTCCTGAAGGAGCGGCTGGAGCGGCTGTCCCGCGCTCGGCAGCGGCTCGCCAAGTTCCCGGGCTGAACCCGCCCTCCTTCCAGCCCCGGGTCTCCATCTCTCTTCACAGATGCTTCAGTGGTCAGCCTGCAGCCTTAGTCTCTGCTGTCTCTTAGTGGATGAGCACACTGGCTTCAAACAGCAGGTGATTTCGCTCGATGCTTCACGCCCACCCTGCCCCATCCCTGAACTCTCTCCACCCCTCTGTCAATGATCCCCACACAGCACTGTAGAAGGGTCATTCCAATGTAATAGCCTTTCACACCCCATGTTTTCGCAACATGAGTGCCACATTTGTGAATGCATACAGAAGCCTATTTCTTCAATTTGTAATACACTTCTTTCTACCAGACATTTCTCTGACACTTTCTTTTCTAACGTTTATTTATTTTATTGTTATGTTGCTCACACTGGGTCTTCATTGCTGCCCTCGGGCTTCCTCTGATTGTGGAGAGTGAGGGCTGCTCTGCAGTTGTGCTGTGCAGGCTTCTTACGGCTGTGGCTTCTCACTGTGGCGGCTTCTCTTGTGCACGGTTCCAGGGCACGTGGGCTCAGTAGTTGCAGCATACGGGCTCAGTAGTTGTGCTGCATGGGCTTCATTGCTCCTAGGCATATGGGATCTTCCCAGATCAGGGATCAAACCTGTGTCTCCTGCATTGGCAGGTGGATTCTTATCCACTGTGCCATCAGGAAGCCCTCTCTGACACCTTCTTTATTTGAGAGACGTTTGAAAATGACAGCAGGTGGGAATCTGTGGAGCAATCAGTGGACACTAAGGCAGCCCTCTGTACTGGGTCAGGTCAGAAGGAATGGTTGAGCAAAAGAATGTGGTAGGTTATTTATAAGAGGCTAGAAGGGAAATGGGGAATAAAGTTAAAAAAAAAAATGGGACAGAAGGTGAAGCAATCGGCATTTTTGTTTATAATATATGCTGACCAAGCATCCAGGCTGCTTAATTGCTGGCCACCTAGTGTGGAGCTGAAAGGTGAAAGCCTAAGTCAAGAGAGGTCACTGCCCACCCAGGAGGATTTTACAGCAGATGCTGTTCTGGTCTGGGAGGTGAGAAGGCAGAATATTAACCACGGGTTGTCCTGAAGGAGCAGAACGGGTCCTGACTGGCCTCCTTGGACTAGGCAGCCATGGGGACATGCAGACACCCAGCCAGAAAGGGAATGGCTGCCTCATGAGCTGTCCACTCACTCCCAGGCCAAGCTGGACAACAGCTTGTTGGAAGAGGTGGTCTTGCTGCACTGTCCCCTCCCATCCAGCCCCTGCCCCACCCCCACCGCTGGCCCCTTCTGACACTCAGGATTCCACAATCCTCAAAGCCTGGGACAATGCAAGAACTTCTGTACGAGATTATCGTATGGGCTCCAAAATCACTGCAGGTGGTGACTGCAGTCATGAAGTTAAAGGATGGTTGCTCCTTGGAGGAAAAGCTATGACCAACCTAGACAGCATTTTAAAAAGCAGAGACATTACTTTGTTGACAAAGGTCAGTATAATCAAAGCTATGGTTTTTCCAGTAGTCATGTATGGATGTGAGAGCTGGACCACAGAGAAGGCAGAGAGTCGAAGAACTGATGCTTTTGAGCTGTGGTGTTGGGGAGGCTCTTGAAGAGTCCCTTGAACAGCAAGGAGATCAAACCAGTCAGTCCTAAAGGATATCAGTCCTGAATATTCATTGGAAGGGCTGATGCTGAAGCTGAAGCTCCAATACTTTGGCCACATGATTGGAAGAGCTAACTCATTAGAAAAGACCCTGATGCTGGGAAAGATTGAAGGGAGGAGGAGAAGGGGACGACAGAGGATGAGATGGTTGGATGGCATCACTGACTCAATGGACATGAGTTTGAGCAGGCTGCAAGAGACGGTGGGGGACACGGAGGCCTGGCGTGCTGCACTCCACGACATGACTGAGCAACTGAACAAATGCACGTGAAGGGACGCTCTGAGACTTGGAGCTGCTGCCCCCTCGTGGCTGGCTGAGTAACTGCTCCAGTATCTGGCGTCCCATAGAATCTGCCTCAACTAGAAACAGAGGTGTCACTGTGGCCAAGGATTCTTCTTTGCTGTTGTTATAGTTTTCCTAGAGATTCCTAGATAG
Organism: Oryx dammah; assembly: GCF_014754425.2. NCBI lineage: Eukaryota > Metazoa > Chordata > Mammalia > Artiodactyla > Bovidae > Oryx > Oryx dammah. The sequence goes on along the minus strand of NW_024070186.1, from coordinate 15,637,133 downwards.
ATGGGGGAAGAAAGCCAATGATATTTCAGAGAACAGGAATTTCCTTGGGGGACAAGCCCATTGAGGACTCACAAGGTGCTCACTTTCCTTTCGTCAGAAAGAGCAGGTGTCCAGGAATCCCTCAGGTCTGTCCTGACTGGCCATCGATAGGGCAGAAGTACACTGTCTCCCCTTCTATCTGTTGAAGAGTCAAGCAGAGGCAGGTCTGGAGTCCACTCTGTGTGAGTCCATCACTCAGAGGGCAGTGGGGCTCAGGCAAGGGACTGAACTGCCCCCCATCCTCCAACCCCCATCTCCCCACCCCAGTCCCCCATCTCCTCTGTGAAGGGCAACACCAGGATCAGAGCCTGCCTCTCCAGATTCTGCTGCCGGCTCCACAGCGCCAGCTTGAAGGTCCATCAACCTGGGCAGACTAAACTAGAAGAGCAATCAGGCATACTCAGGGACCCTCTCTCCAGGCAAGTCTGGGGCTCAGCTGACCCCAGAGTATGGGGCTGAGTTTGGAGCAGAGCTAGGAGAGGAGCTGGATAACATTGAAGTGACAGAACTAGGAAGCCTCGGTTTTCCAGAATACAGGGTCTGCTGGCGCTTAATAAATGCTGTGGGAGGGAGTGGGTATAGGAGATGCCAGGCACATGTCCAAATGACTTGCTGGTTGCTTGACTATCTTCTAGGATGCTACGGAGCAGCTACCTTTATTAGTTTCCTTAAAGCAAAGACAAAAGCAGCCAGCCAGGAAAGTCCCCACAGTCAATTACTGTGTGGGAGGAAAGGAATCCAATCTAACTGGTAAACCAGGAAGCCCTAAAAGCAGCTAATGGGGCACTGACCTTGGCTTTCCAAGGTTCAGTGGGTCCAAGTGATCAGTGGATTTTCAGGGGATTATGAGTTCAGGTTCTTTAATCACAGCAAAATGATGGCTCAAACACCAATATTTATGTGGTTGATTCATTTAAAATGAAATAGCTGGTACATTATGGGCTTTTGCAGGTGGCCTAGTGGTAAAGAATCTGCCTGCAATGGAGTAGATGTGGGTTCGATATCTGGGCGGGGAAGATGCCCCATAGAAGAAAATGACAGCCCACTCCAGTATTCTTGCCTGGAGAATCCCATGGACAGAGGAGCCTGGTAGGTTGCAGTCCATGGGGTTGCAGAGTCAGAGAACGCAGGCACAGCTGGTACATTAGTGACTTTTTAAAACAAAGAATTGATGCTTTTGAACTGTGGCATTGGAGAAGACTCTTCAAAGTCCCGTGGAAAGCAAGGAGATCAAACCAGTCAATCCTAAAAGAAATCAGTCCTAAATATTCATTGGAAGGACTGATCCTGAAGCTGAAGCTCCAATACTCTGGCCATCTGATGCGAAGAACTGACTCATTGAAAAAGACCCTGATGCTGGGAAAGATTGAAGGCAGGAATAGGGGACGACAGAGGATGAGATGGTTGGATGGCATCACCGACTCAATGGACATGGGTTGAGCAAGCTCCGGGAGATGGTGATGGACAGGGAAGCCTGATGTGCTGCAGTCCATGGGGTTGCAAAGAGTCGGACATGACTGAGCGACCAAACTGAACTGAACTACTTTGGAAGTAGCATAAATTGCACATTTTTCTTAAAAACTGGGCACACTGGGAGAAGAGCTCTGGCCTGTACCACATCATACATCACCCTCTCTGTGTCCAGAGCAGAAAAGGACTGTGGCTGTGGGATAGGACTCCAACCAGGAGTATATGTGTGTGTGTGTAGCTCGTCACAAAACCAGGTCCAGGGTGAAGCCTTAGTCAGAAGAATAAAGTCTCTGAATTTCGGGCCAGATCAGGGCAACCCCAGGAGAACCAGGGAGGTGCTGAGAACAGACCAGGTACCTGAATTTAAGGCAGGACTGTGCCCCCTCCCCCATAACAGCACAGTGAGAATCGAATCAAAGTTAATTCATTCTCCACCCTGGAAATTCACCTACTTCCCCAGCTGCAAGAATCCACAAAATGATCAACACAGATTCCACACCTTTAATACATGGCATGTGTCCACTTTAGTATTTTGGGTTAATTTATATTAAGCAAATTAATGTATGTCTCTTGTAAAGGTTTAAATACAGAAATATCTATTTCCCTAGTTTCAGCATTCAGGCTGGATCTTTCTTTGTTGTTTGTTTATATTTATTCATTTGGCTATGCTAGGTTTTAGTTGCCCCACGTGGGATCTCTGGTCTTCGTTGTGGCATACGGGATCTATTCCACCCTGGGATTAAACCCAGTCCTCCTGCATTGGGAATGTAGAGTCTTAGCTACTGGACCACCAGGAAAGTCCCCTGGCTGGATCTTTTAAGTGAAATCAGCTTCATTCAAAATTAAATACATTTGGAGTCCACTCACGGAAGGACTCCAAAATGAGCAATACAACTGGAAAAGATGTCAGCTACCCTGCCACGTGGACACTTTTAGGACACAGTCCCATCTTCATTATTCACAAAATCCTTATCGGTAGATCCACCTACTCATTAAAATTGATTTGTTACCCCGAATGAACACTAGCAGCACTTTTGTGGACACTGGTAGAGGAGCAAAAATATTGAGCTGCTGATTTGAGTTTGAAAATGGCTACCCTGCCTTCCTGTTCCAGCTCAGACTGTAAACAAGTATCCTCTTCAGTATATTTAGCGCCATGTTGTTTAGCATTTTTATATTTTCAGATAGTGATGTCAATGTTGAAACGGCCCCAAGCAGCATGGGAAGTGCTGTCTAATCTCCTAAGTGCAGGAAGGCTGGCTGTACCCTCCAGACAAAACGTGGGCTAGAGAAGCGTCCTTTAGGAATCAGTTATGGGGTTGCTGGCCATGAGTTCAATGTTAATGAATTGACAGTATCTACCAATAAGGTGTCTTTAAGCAAACATACAGTAAACAAAGTTCTATGGCGACCAGGTAACAAAGACTGCTGGCCGGCAGGCACCTGCCCCCACTTGTCCCCTTTTGTTACTGTTGTTCAATCGCTAAGTCATGTCTGATGCTTTGCAACCCCATGGACTGCAGCACGCCAGGATTCCCCGTCCTTCACCATCTCCCGGAGTGATCCGACTCATGTCCATTGAGTTGGTGATGCCATCCAACCATCTCATCTCGTCCTCTGTCATCCCCTTCTCCTCCTGCCCTCCCCTTCTCCTCCTGCCTTCAATCTTTCCCAGCATCAGGGTCTTTTCCAACAAGTCAGCTCTTAGCATCAGGTGGCGAAAATACTGGAGTTGTAGCACAAAAGATTTTAAAGATGGCCCACATCAAAAACAAAACAAAAAATCTTTAAAAAATATAATCTAACAAAATATGTGTTTTCTTTACTTTTTTATTACAACTTTCACCATAAATGTAACACATAACGCAGACAATTCTCTCCAATCATCTGTTACACATTGGGACCTGCCAGATTTGGGCTATTTGAAGAACATGAGTGGATTTCTCTTCCAGGGAGGAAAACATTTACCGTCTCTCTCTCTCCTACCTGTGGTCACAACTCCGGGGGCTGAGACACATGTTAGGGAAGCAGCTCTGCTGCCGTGAGCTCACAGGAATTTTAGGGGAGAAGATGCTACACTCAAGTTTGAGAAGACAGAATCTGGGGACTCTGAGGTCACTGGGCAGAGTTCTAGAAGGGAGTTGGGTCTCAGGGTCCATATCTGGGAGAAATGGGAGGTACAGGTGATGCTCCTTAAGGAGCTTGGTTACCTCCTATAGCAGCGGTCCCCAGCCCCTAGAATCAGTACTGGTCCAGGCTACACAGCAGGAGGTGAGCGCCAATGGGAAACTTCATTGGCTGCTTCCCATTGTTCCATCTGAACCATCCCAGCTCATGAGAAAATTGTCTTCTATGAAACTGGTCCCTGGTGCCAAAAAGTTGGGGACTGCTGCCTTCCCTGGTGGCTTAGATGGTAAAGAATCTGCCAGGAATGCAGGAGACCTGGATTCAATCCCTGGGTTGGGAAGACCCTCTGGAGAAGGGAATGGCTACCCACCCCAATATTCTTGCCTGGAGAATCCCATGGACAGAGGAGCTTGGCAGGCTACAGTCCATGGGGTCACAAAGAGTTGGACACGACTGAACAATTAACACTTTCACACTTTCACTTTGCTGTCCTACAGGACAAGCTGTGGAGGCCAGCAGGCCAGCCAGGAGACCACATCTGCCCCACCACTCCTGACCTCACTCCCTGCCAACCCACCATGCAGCGGCTGCCCTGACATCAAGGCCCAATGCAGAAATGCAGACTGGTTCTGCTTGCCACATGTTTGGAAAAAAAAAATGCATAATTTATTTGTACAGTTTTTCACAATTGAATTTTACAGTTTAAAAAGGATACAAAACAGAGAACAAACAGTGGTCACATAAATTAAAAGAGGCACTAAAGAAGGAATGCTTGCTCACCATGACGACACTTTTAAAAATCTGACTCGGGAGCAGGCAGGTCAGGATGGCCCCTGGGGACCCAATGCTCGTCCTGACTTCCACTCCAAGGTCAAGTCCTAGTGCAGAATCACTCCAGTCGTTCTGCGAAACCAGTGTGTTGGAGAGGAGGCAGGACCTCACAGCACCCGTGTTTACGCTTCACACTTGGTCACTAAAGCCTGACTCTCCCCTGCAGGGGAACTTGAGGAGTGGTTGGAAGGGGCCAGGGGGAGGCCCACGCATACCCCTCTCTCCTTTCTCACAAGCCCAGATGCTGTGCTTCAGGACAACATTTACAGAACATTAAACTGGGAGCAGTCATTTTGTGAAAGCAGCTCAAGTCGGCCACTGTTCACACAAGCAAAGGCAGCAGTAATTTAAAGCTAAGAGTACGACTACGGCCCGGTTTCATGGGCACTGAGGTAGTAACAGGTAGACGCTTTACAGGAAACAGTGTTTCTTTAATTAGTATCCCTGATTTCCCTGGGTGAGCTCGATTTCCAGGTGAATGATTAGCAGGCTTTAAGAGGGTCAGCAGGCACCCCACTCAGGGTGAGGACCTCAGTGGGGGCCCAGGGCATTGCACCATCCTCAAGGGAGGCCAGGGAGAGACTGGAGAGTAAGGCGGGTCTCCCTGGGTGGGGGGGCCCCCAGCAATGCTGGGGGTGATCACATATGTTCCCAGGGCTCTATCTACACACCCCGAAAGAAAAAGGTTTGGGTTCCCTTTCAAGCGGCTATCAAGTCATCATCCGTGAAGAGCTGGTCCCTTTATCTCCAGCCAGCACTCTGGGCTGCTAAGAAGGCACTCAAGAATGTTCATCAAATTCCCTCATGGGGAGACAGGCCCTGGGGCTACCCCAAGTGGCCTCACCGGCAGTGGCCCCAGAGGCTGGCCCCTGCAGGTTCTGCCAGATTTTTCCCCCTCCTTTCTCAAGCCGTCCAGCAGCTGAGAAGTCGCCAGCCCCCTGTGCATCCAAGAGGGGTCCCTGGAGTGGGGCTCAGAGGGGAGGTCCCCGCAGGGCAGACCCCATCCCCTTGCTCTGCACTGGCTCTGCCATCCACGTCCAGCCAGCCTCCCTGGTCAGACGAGGGGTCTGGAAGGGTGGGCCTGGGGGTAGGGGAGCCATGGGGTCTGCACAGAACTGTGGAAAGGGCCAAGACATACAGGATCATGATTGAACAAAAGGACCTGGAATCACTTCAAAAAATACATAATGCATGGGGATTCAAAATCAGCCCCTTCTTTTTCTTGTGGAACGTTGTCAAGGACCCAGGCCATACAGATTAGCTGTTTGCCTGTTCAAAAAGGAAAGAGAAACGATGTTACTTTCTTAAGACAAACAAAGGTAGAAAATTATTTTTCCCCTACACTCACAGGGATGGCTTCCCCGGTGGCTTAGTGGTAAAGCGTCCACTTGCCAACCCGGGAGACGCAGGTTCTGTCCCTGATCCAGGAAGATACCACGTGCTTCGGAGCAATTAAGCCCATGTACCACAGCTTCTGAGCCTGGGATCTAGAGCCTGTGCCCCAGAGCCTGTGCTCCACAACAAGAGGGCACGCTACATTGCTTCAGTCATGCCGGATTCTTTGTGACCTCATGGACCGAAGCCCGCCAGGCAAGAATACTGCAGTGGGTTGCTGTGCCCTCCTCCAGGGGATCTTCCCAACCCAGGGATCAAACTCAAGTCTCTTACGTCTCCCTGCACTGGCGGGCAGGTTCGTTACCACTGGGAAAGCCCCCCATAAGAGAAGCCACTGCAATGAGAAGCTCTCTCGTGCTCACACCACGAGAGAGTAACTCCCGCTCACCACAATGAGAGAACGTCTGTGCAGCAACGAAGACCCAGCACAGCCAAGAATTAAATAAATAAATTATTTTAAAAAATAAGACAAAGGGATATTTTTTTCTACAGCATGAAGGTTGGGTTAGACTGACAATGGAGGAGAATGGTATGTGCAAAGGCCCAGGGACAGGAGGGGCCAGGATGTGGGGGGGGTCCAATGACTCAGCACCGCTGGGACACAGGCATCTCTGGGCCAACCAAGCATGACCTTAGCCACTGGAAGTCATCCACGGTCTATGAAGTCCTGCATTCTACCCCACCTCTTCTGTTGTTATCCCCGCACCCCCCTCCACTTCCTGCTGCTGAGCCACCAGCATTGCCTAGACACACGGTGCCTATTCGTTCTCTCATCCTGGAGGGACAGTCACCCCATGGCCTGCCTCACCTCCCCACTCAGTCTCCCCAGGACCCCCTCCCAGCTTCCCTGCATCATGCAGGCCCTCAGTGGGACAGTGGGGGTCATGAATTTCCAGAACTTGGCCCTTTGCAGGGTGGGGACTGGCTGGGCCCTGAGTCACTTGAAAATGTTAGGTCTTAGGTTTTGGCTCAGGAGAGATGCAGGCCTTGCCTCACCAGGCACTGCCCTCGGCTTCTGCCCCATCTCCTGGCACCTGGGCACCTTTGGAGACTTGAGGGAGACGGGACTTTCACCTGGAACCTAGCCCTGGAAGGAGCCAAAATCTGTGAGCACTGCCCAGTCCCAAGGCCCCTCTGATGGACAGACATCCGGTCCTCACCCAGGATCTGGACAGAACCCAAGACTGGGCCCTGCTGAGTATCATGCACCAGGCCAGAAGCCAGAGGCAGCAGGGGCGCCAGGAACCCCTGGGATCTTTCCCGTCTCATGCCCTCTCCTTGTACCAGAGACCCCAGCTGCTCCCTTGGGTGCCTGTGACAGCCCAGAGAAGGGTAGGCCCGAATCATGCCTGGCAGCCTCGCTCTGCTTTCTGCCCATCCCCAGAAGTTTGATGCAATGACATCTGAGTAGGTGAATGGAGCTATTAGAGCCAGAAGCAAGCCCATCACAGGTAACCCTGGACCCTGCAAAGCTGGGCCCCAGAAGTTTTCATCCAAACGTGTACAGGGAGGGGTGCCACCTGTCACAGGACCACACCTCCTAGACCTCCGGGCTCTGACACAGTGAAGTGGGGAGCCATCAGGAGGATGGAAAGGTTACCCTCATTTGTCGATAGATCCAGTCTGTGAACACTGTCACGTTCCCGTACACTCCCGGTCGGTACGCCTTGGCACAGCCCGACCCCCAGCTCGTGTCTCCGATCAGCCACCAGACACTGCTCTTCAGTGTGACCAGAGGACCTCCACTGTCACCCTGGGGGACACAGCAGGTTACAGAACAGAAGTCAGTCCACAGCCACACAGGCCAGAGGGCAAGAAGGTGGGATGAGGGCTCAGCGGGGTGATGGGAGAGTCTCCGGGTCTCCTCCAACCCCGGGTCCCAGGTAGGGGAGGGATGCACTTCATGGGCCCAGTGGGAGCCAGGCAAGGCCCAGCTGGTCATCACCTGGCAGGAGTCGACGGTGCCTCGCAGGTAGCCTGCACAGATCATGGCGGGCGTGATGAGGTTGTCATACATGTACTTGCTATTGCACTTCCAGGGCTCAATGAGGTGCACCTTGGCCGCGTTCAGGTCATCCGAGGTCTTCCCTGCAACAAAAGACGGCATAGCTCTCACAGGAAGCCTGTCCTCACACGTAGACATATGGCCCCGCCACTCCTCCCAAGCCGGCTCCTGGGGAACCCAGGTACCTTTCAACTGCTGGGGAGTGTGTTTAAAGCAGCTCTAGATTGTGTTTTGGGGAGGACTACCTGCCTCTGGGCTGTGGACCAAGCTCCAGCTGTGTCCTAGAGTCACCTGCTCAGCGCCCAGGCACGTGGTTCCCTGGGATCACTTCTCCATTGCTCTCTCTTCTCTGGACTGTTCCCAGGGTGACACCAGGAGCTCCTGTGTTTCCACATCAAGCACCCTAACCTTTCTCAACCCCACGCGATGCTCCACTCCTGACTGCCTGCCCTGACTCCCTGCATGTGGAGACCTCCAATCACTTGCAGGGCTGTGCTGTCTCCATCACCCACCTGCTACACAGAGGTTTTCTAGGCTCTTTGGGCTTGGGGGCTGAAGCAGAGCCTCTCCTGGAGTGCTCCTCTGCCCTAAGCCAGGCCCCTGATCCTCCTCAACTCGGGAAGTGGCCCCATGCCCCACCATGGGGCTCAGATCACGAGCACGAAGCAGGCCCCCCGAGACTGCTCACTCTCCCGTGACACTCCACCCATCAACAGATTTATGGCTCTGCCCCTACCCCCACACCCACCTCCCTGGTCTGGCCACCTTCTTGTCTCGCAGGATGGGGCAGTGGTCCCCTCACCATGCTGTCACATTTTCTGTGAGTCCTTACTTAGCTGTCCAACCATGTCACTCCCTAGCAGCTCCCTGGCCCACTTGGATTAGAAGCCAGTGCTATCATCATAGCCTACAATACCCTATGCAACCTGACTCCAGACTGCCCCCTCGCGCCTGGTTCATCATGCCCTGGCCACACTGGTCCTTCTGTTCCTAAGACATTCTTGTCATGCTGATTTCAGCTCAAATATCCCCTCTTCCGGGAAGCCCTCCCTGACCACCCCTCACTGTGACAAGCCTCCACTGTTTGAAAGTACCTAGTTTCTCATTTCCTATCTGAGCACAATCTGTCCCCCAGTGCCCATAGGAGAATGTGAAGCTTCTGCAGGCAGAGGTTTTGTTTTAGTTTCCTCACTATTGCTCTCCCAGCCCTTGGAAGGTGCCCCACAGATCATGGCTGACTTTTCCTTTGGTCTTGGCTGCTGGGGAAACTTGCTCACAGCTGGAAGGATCAACCCAGGAGCTTCTCTAGTCCAGATGCCAAGATACTCAGCCCAGTTGCCATCTCTCCCTTCTTTCTCTAAGTCGTTCCACCCGTGTACTATCCACCTTGCTTTAAATCAGTGGTCCCCAGCCTTCCTGGCACCAGGGACCAGTTTTGTAGAAGATAGTTTTTCCATGGACCAGGGAGGTGGGGGGGGATGGTTTCAGGATGATTCAAGTGCATTACATTTATTATGCACTTTGTTTCTATTATTAGAACATTGTGATAATGTGGTGATGAAAGCAATGAAGAGCAGCTATAAATACGATGAAGCTTTGCTTGCTCACCCGCCGCTCACCTCCTCCTGTGTGGCCTGGTTCCTAACAAATCACTGACTAGCACCAGTCCATGGCCTGGGGTTTGAGACCCCTGCTTTAAAGAATTCCTTGTAGGTGTGCCCTAAATACTTCTGGAAGGATGTAAACAATATATTAATATAAATGTACCACTAACCACATCCACACACTCAGCAGTGGCCACAGCACTGGAAAAGGTCAGTTTTCATTCCAATACCAAAGAAAGGCAATGCCAAAGAATGTTCAAACTATCATACAATTGCACTCATCTCACATGCTAGCAAAGTAATGCTCAAAATTCTCCAAGCCAAGCTTAAACAGTGCATGCACTATGAACTTGCAGATGTTCAAGCTGGATTTAGAAAAGGCAAAGGAACCAGAGATCAAATTACCAACCTTCTTTGGATCATTGAAAAAGCAAGAGAGTTCCAGAAAAACATCTACTTCTGCTTTATTGACTACGCCAAAGCCTTTGACTATATGAATCACGACAAAGTGCAGAAAATTCTTAAAGAGATGGGAATACCAAACCACTTTACCTGCCTCCTGAGAAATCTGTACTCAAGTCAAGAAGAAACAGTAAGAACTGGACATGGAACAACAGACTGGTTACAAATCAAAAAAGGCAAGGCTGTACATTGTCACCCTGCTTATTTAACTTATATGCAGAGTACATCATGCGAAATTCTGGGCTGGAAGAAGCACAAGCTGAAATTAAGATTGCCGGGAGAAATATCAAAAAAACCTCAGATATGCAGATGACACCACTCTCATGGCAGAAAGTGAAGAAAAACTAAAGAGCCTCTTGAGGAAAGTGAAAAAGGAGAGTGAAAAAGCTGGCTTAAAACTCAACATTCAGAAAACTAAGATCATGGCATCCAGTCCCATCACTTCATGGCAAACAGATGGAGAAACAATGGAAACAGTGAGAGACTATTTTGGGGGGCTCCAAAATCACTGCAGATGGTGACTGCAGCCATGAAATTAAAAGATGCTTGCTCTTTGGGAGAAATGCTATGACCACCCTAGATAGCATATTAAAAAGCAGAGACATTACTTTGTCAACAAAGGTCCATCTAATTAGATATGGTTTTTCCAGTAGTTGTGTATGGATGTGATAATTGGACTATAAAGAAGTCTGAGCATGGAAGAATTGATGGTTTTGAACAGTGGTATTGGAGAAGACTCTTGAGAGTCAATCAAACCAGTCAATTCTAAAGGAAATCAGTCCTGAATATTCATTGGAAGGACTGATACTGAACCTGAAGCTCCAATACTTTCGCCACCTGATGTGAAGAACTGACTCCTTAGAAAAGACCCTGATGCTGGGAAAGATTGAGGGCAGGAGAAGAAGGGGATGACAGAAGATGAGATGTTGGATGGCATCACCGACTCAATGGACGTGAGTTTGAGCAAACCCTGGGAATTGGTGATGGACAGGGAAGCCTGGTGTGCTGCAGTCCATGGGGTTGCAAACAGTTGGACAGGACTGAGCGACTGAACTGAACTGAAGCACATCCAATGCTCCATATAAAGGAAACAGCTGGACCTCTTCATTTGAAAAAGGTTATCAGAGATGAAACCAAATTATAACTGAAGACAGCAAGGCCAGCCTCCATCAGGAGAGTCTAGAGCCTCTTCCCCTCTGTGTGGTTATGGCAGGAGAACTAGGCTTTGATGACTTGCAGCCAGTCACACAGGCCCATCCTCACCAAGGCCATGTGCCTCTCATGTTTAGGTGCCTCTACACTCCAAAACACAGTTTCCACTCACTGTTCCATTTGATTTGCCTTTTTAATTAATTTTTTGATGTGGACCACTTTTTAAAAAGTCTTAATTGAATTTGTTACAGTATTGTTTCTGCTTTATATCTTGGTTTTTTGACCACGAGGCATGTGGGATCTTAGCTACCTGACGAGGGATTGAACCCACAGCCCCTGCACTGGAAAGTGAAGTTTTAACCATTGAACCACCAGGGAAGTCTTTGCATTTCACCTTAATCAGGGTACTGTGGTAGGTAGGGCAGGTAGGATTTTCCCATCTAACATGTGGAGAAACTGAGGCAAATAGCCTGGGTGAATCACCCCAAAATCATCCAATCACTCAGTGGTAGAAGCAGGATCAAAACCTAGATCTCCCACTTCTGAACCCATGCTCTGACTCATGGGGCCTGCAGACCCCGTGCCAGGAGACTCACCTTTCTCGTAGGTGGCCCCCCACCCGGAAATCCAGCAGGACTGAGTTGGCTCCAGCATCATGCCTGGATTGGGCAGACACACTGGCTTCACTTTGTCTGTTTCATGAGAAGAAAACGCCATGAGCGGGTCTGGTCTAACTGAAGGCCCCAGGTGACGGTCTCCACCTGGACCTTCCCATGTGCATGCACCGGGCCTGGGACCACCAGCCTGTGGCCCAAGGAGACGTCTAGATTCCAATGTGCCTAACATCCTCTTCCTCTCCCTGCCAGGACCCTTTTTCTAAGAGAGGAGAAGTTCATCTCTGGAAGTTAGGGTTTGGGAAAACTGAAGGTCAACAGTCAACAGTCCTGTGATGCAAATAGTTGGCTCTGGGCGCGACAGGGCTGTATCAGCTGCAGACTAAACTGATGATGATAAGGTAAATGATCAGTGTACTATAATCAAAGGCAGTGTCAACTGCCACTTACCAGACCCTGATTATGAAATGACTTTTGTAGACACCTATGTGTGCTAGGTCGTCACTGTGCGGTGGAGGAAAGACGTGGTGACTGCATCGTTCGATGGCCACAGGCACACTTGGGGCGGCTCAGTCTCTGCTAAACCCTCTTCTAGCAGTCATCCCCTCCCCCAGCCCCGCACACGGTAGCTCAATGCACATTTCCTCCATCCAGTCTTCACAGCACGTTTTATTTCCAGTCAGCCTCTTAAGACTTGGTCCAAACTGGTCACACACCCTGGGCTGCTGGAACACAGGTACGCACCGTTGAAAGTCAGAGGCGTCTGCAGCTTCATTAGAGCGATGTCATTGTTCTTGGTCTTGGAATCATAATTTGGGTGGGAAATCACTTTTGCTACTCGGTATCCACTTCCATAGAACATGTAAGATTGTTTCAAGATTCCCGCAAAGGCCGCCCATATCTTGGGATTGTTAAGAGGTCTGGAAGACAGAGAAGAACACCGCTCAGCATGTAAGAATGGCAGACACACAACACGCATTCCACAGTTCTCAAAAGTCTTCAGCCCCCGAGGTGACATGACTTGTCAGAAGCCACACCAGAATGGCCTCAGGCTCTTCTCTCTCCCCATCTTACACAGCCTCACCCTCCCAGACCCCTCTCCTTAACTTCACCAGTGAATCATTTTCCTCCTATATTTCTGTACCAGCCTGCAAACCCTCGCAATTCCAAGAACACTTATGTGTGTGTGCTAAGTCGCTTCAGTCATGTCTGACTCTTTGTGACCCTATAGACTATAGCCTGTAATGCTCCTCTGTTCATGGAATTTTCCAGGCAAGCATACTGGAGTGGGCTGTCCTGCCCTCCTACAGGGGATCTTCCTGACCTCAGGGATCAAACCCATGTCTCTTATGTTTCCTGCATCAGCAGGCAGGTTCTTTACCACTAGCACCACCTGTGAAGCCCAACTTATTCTTGAATCTAAACGTCTCCCTGAGGTTTGAAATCCCATTTCTAGCATGACTGGGTCTTACTTATCGTTATATACTAGAACATCTCCTGGCACACAGTAGGTGCTTAATAAATGTGTACCGGGGAGTAGACTCTGAGTCTAATAACTACCCAGGCACTATCTTCTTTTGGGTGCTTTCTTCTAAGAAAATCCCAAGTCTAACTGCCACTGCTAAGTCACTTCAGTCGTGTCCGACTCTATGCGACCCCATAGACGGCAGCCCACCAGGCTCCCCCGTCCCTGGGATTCTCCAGGCAAGAACACCGGAGTGGGTTGCCATTTCCTTCTCCAGTGCATGAAAGTGAAGTCGCTCAGTCGTGTACAACTCTTAGCGACCCCATGGACTGCAGCCCATCAGGCTCCTCCGTCCATGGGATTTTCCCGGCAAGAGTACTGGAGTGGGGTGCCATTGCCTTCTACAAGTCTTAGAGCCCATGGAATCTGGTGGATGGAAGGAAGGGACACTCCTGAGGTATACACACTCCTTCCTTCAACCTTCCCAACAACCCTCGAAACAGCACACCTGACTTACAGGTGCAGACGCTACTGTCAGACACCTGGGGTGAACTGTCTGAGGCTAATCATCCTGGGACCAGCCAAGTCAGGCCCAGCCTCACTTTAAACATGACAAACAGCTCCCATGAGGGAGGGTTTTTCAAAATATCCATGTGACCAAAAAAAATTCCTTGTTTAAGAAAGAAGGAGGAAGAACAGTATCTTCTACAAAAGCTAACACTATAAGTGATGGCCACCCTCACCCCTCCCCACCCATCTGTATGGGGAACTCTGGGGCCCAGGCTGCTTAATGGATCACAGAGAACCTTCCGGCAGGACAGCCTGAGGTGTGAATGTCTCCAAGATTCTCTAAGTGTCTCTCTGGGGACGAGCACCCAGGGAGCCCAAACCTGTCGAGAGGGCAGTGGCCTCAGGAAGGATAGGACCGAGCTGAGAAGATTGTGGACTGGAATTCGTCCTGATCATAGCATCACCCCAGCCTTACACTGCATCCCTGTGCTGACTCAAAGCGATGGACACACGCTATGGGATGCGTTGGCCACAGTTTCACGTGCTTCACAAGTCATCTAACCCTCCCTGTGACGCCAGGGAGGCGCCCTCAGAAGCCCCAGCTGTCCCCAAGGAAACCGGAGCCCGCAGGAGTCACGGACTTTGCTCAACGCCTCCGGCAGAGCCACCGCAGAAGCCCAGGCTCTGCCCCCTACTCCTCCGGTTCCGCCCCTTCCCTCAGGCCACGCCCCCTTTCTCAGACCCCACCTCCTCGAGACTTACTCCTCTACACAGTGCGCGGCTGTCACGATCCACTCCGGGGTGATGATGGAGCCCCCGCAGACGTGGATGCCCTGCACGTGCAGGCTAACCTGCCAGGGCCATTCGCCAGAGTAAGCATTCGATCCCCCCACGATCCGGCTCTGGCGGTTCGTCTTCACGGAGACCCCGCACTCTGAGAGTGACAAGCACAGTGCAGCCGGCCAGTGAGCAAAGCAGGGCCGCCCCCACCCAATCCCACTACGCCCCCGCTGCCCCACCTTCCTGCCTCCCCCGGACACCTGCCACACTGTGTGCCCAGACAGTTCCCATCCCAAGGTTCCGGCCTGGCTGCAGGGTGACCATTATCTCCTCTTGTTCCTGTTTCTCTGGGCTCTGACTTTAGAAAATGCTGCCTGGTCTCTTTTGGCTGGGGTGGGGGGCCAGAGGATACTCCTCCAGCAACCACCCCCACCCCACCCCCGCAGCCACCCCCAGGAAGCACCACTTCTGATAGCCCTGGATGCCACCTGTTGCTTGGCACTTGTGTGATTCCATCAGCATCTCCCAGATACCCATGTAGCAGGGTAGATAACAAAGGCCCTGGGACCCCCTTGAATGCTCAGAGACCCCAAGATTCCTGAACAAAGCTAAGGAGGGCTTTTCTCCTATGCACTGCTCTCAAACCATCACAAGGTGGACAGTGTGGGCAGGAGGGCAGGGCAGGCACCACGCTCTCCTGGTACCTAAAGAAGCTTGAACCAACCTGTATGGGAAGTTACTGCCAGGACCACTGGGGAATGGTGTTCACCCTGGAACGACTGCCTGCTTCACCTGTTCAAACTGGGAATCCAAGCTTCAGGACCGAGACCCATACGGGAAGAGGATGGGGCCATACCAGAGAAATGAGTTCAGGGACAGTATCCTCCATACCCATAAAAGGTTTGGAAAATGTGAAAGTGTTAGTTGCTCAGTCATGTCTAACTCTTTGCGACTCCATGGATTGTAGCCCATCAGGTTCCTCTATCCATGGAATTTTCCAGGCAAGAATATTGGAGTGGGTTACCATTTCCTTCTCCAAGGGATCTTCCTGACAGAGGGATTGAGCTCAGGTCTTCCACAGTGCAGGAAGATTCTTTACTGTCTGAGCCACCAGGGAAGCCCAAAAAGGTTGGAAACTGTAAGTAGTCCAAACGCTGGAATGGGGACACCCATGGGTCTCCAGCCCCACAATGTGGACACCACAGAGAGGGCCTGTCCGTCTCTGGAGCTTGTCTGTCCTCAGGGGACAGCTGGTTCTTGGACCAAAGCAGTAGGTATCTAAAGTTATCCAGATTCAAGAATGGGAACTCTTGGGCAGGGTACTGGGCATGTCCTGACACGTTACTCCACCTTCTATCTCCAAGTCCCCCAAAGACACACTGGGATATATTTCAGTAAGGTATCAAATTTGATACTATTTGATTTTGGTATCAAATGGAATACCAAAATGTATCCCATTTTAGAAACACAAAACAGAAAACCAAGAATCACTTACCTATACAGCGTAAAGAAACCACTGTTTTTGAAGAACAGACATCGCTGCAAAAGAAGAGGGGGAAATTCTGATCACTATAACAATCAAGACACTGGATTCTCAAAATACTTAGAAATAAATATTTTCTTCCAATGCCTTTCTTCTCCCTGCCTCTTTAGATATAGAAGAGTTTGCAATTGAAGACATGAATAGAGAAAGGAAATACATAGGGGGACAGTAGTAAAGAGTAGACACCAAGTCAAACTGGAAAGTTAAAATCCAAGCTGTGTGACCTTGGGCAAGGCACTTAACCTCTCTGTGCCTCGATTTCCCCATCAACAGAATGGGCTAATAATAGTACCATAGGTGGCTGTGAAGACAATCACACAATGTGTGTGTGTGTTTATGTTAGTCATTCAATCGTGTCAAGTCAAAGCACACATCATATCAGCTGTTATTTTTTTTTCTTGGAGTTTAAAATCATCCTTTAATTTTGTAAGGAAGACTTTTGTAAACTTCCAGCTTCTTGTAACTGTTTTATATCAACTGCACAGAAAACTTTACAACCATTTGCCTGGGAACAGAAGAAGAGTTACTCCTTGGGAGGCAAACATTCCAGGTTACAGATGAAAAAGAACTAACCAATGCATTCCACTGTACACTGAATTTTCTCCAACATGTTGAAAAGAGAAGCTGCACTGATGCTCAGGTATTTGAAGCTGGCAGTGTTCCTTTTTTTTTTCTTTCCTTTTTTATTTTTTAAATTATGGAAGTATGATAACACATTTACTGCAGATTTGGAAAGTACAGAACACAGTTACATATAGTTCCACTATATACTACAGTTATTTTTAAGTAGATAAAGATTTTTTGTTGGAATTTCAATATCAAACTCTCAAAAATTAATGGAATGAATGGAAAAGTAGAAAGATTTAGTAGACCTGAAAAGTGCTATGTACTGAATGCTCTCGTGACATGCTGAGAAGGAAAGCGGTGCTGACACCCAGGTGCTTGAAGCTGGCGAGGTTCTTTGGAACATAATCAGTTCGTGTGGGGCCAGATCAGTGTTACATGTCAGGGCAGGACACAGGCACACCCATCACACAATCCCAGGTGGTTGTTCAGTCGCTCAGTCACATCCGACTCTGCGACTCCATGGACTACAGCATGCCAGGCTTCCCTGTCTTCACTATCTCCTGGAGTTTGCCCAGACTCATGTCCTTTGTGTTGATGATGCCATCCAGCCATCTCATCCTCTGTCACTCCTTCTCCTCCTGCCCTCAATCTCTCCTCTGATGAGTCTTTTCCAATGAGTCGGCTTTTTGCATCAGCTGGCCAAAGTATTGCAGCTTCAGCATCAGTCCTTCCAGTGAATACGCAGAGTTGATTTCCTTTAGGATTGACTGGTTTGATCTTGCTGTCCACGGGACTCTCGATAATTTTCTCCAGTGCCACAATTCAAAAACATCAATTCATTGGCACTCAGCCTTCTTTATGGTCCAGCTCTCATATCTGTACATGACTACTGGAAAAACCGTAGCTTTGACCATATGGACCTTCGTCAGCAAAATGATGCCTCTGCTTTTTAATATGCTATCTAGATTAGTCATAGCTTTCCTTCAAAGAAGCAAGCATCTTTGAATTTCAAGGCTGTAGTCACCATCCATAGTAATTCTGGACCCCAAGAAAATAAAATCTATCATTGTTTTTAGTTTTCCCCCATCTATTTGCCATAAAGTGATGGGACCAGATGCCATGATCTTCGTTTTTTAAATGTTGACTTTTAAGCCAGTTTTTTCACTCTCCTCTTTCACCCTCATCAAGAGGCCCTTTAGTTCCTCTTCACTTTCTGCCATTAGAGTCATATCATCTGCATATCTGAGGTTGTTGGTATTTCTTCCTGCATTCTTGATTCCAGTTTGTAATTCAGCCCATGAACCTGGTCCAAACCTCACAGTGACAAACAGCCCCCCCTGCTGGCTGGCACGAGTGACTGCGCTTCTTTGCCAATCCCAGCAGTAGCCTGGCTTCATGCCAACCCACCTTCTGAGAAAAAAGCATTAAGGTACCAACTATAGAATCACGACCTCATTTCTGGACAGCATCCAATCCATGGCCAAGCCTAGCTTCCTGGAACCTTCCCCAAATGACTCAATACAAGCCCACATCCCATTATAAGTCCCTTCTAACACCCTCCCACTGAGACACCCATAGTTTCAAGACAAGGTGTGTCCTGGTGGTCTCAGGCTGGGTAGCACGAGATGCCAAGAGGAGACACGCTCCCATTAAGAGCGGATGTTTTCTAAGGATCGTCAGGTCATCCTCCCTGTGTGGAGGCACACTGTGCAGCCATCAGACCCTGATGCTGGGAAGGACTGAAGCAGGAGGCAAAGGGGGCAACTGAGAATGAGATGGTTGGATGGCATCACCAACTCAATGGACATGAGTTTGAGCAAACTCTGAGAGATGGTGAAAGACAGGGAAGCCTGGCGTGCTGCAGTCCATGGGGTCACAAAGAGTCAGACACGACTAAGCGACTGAAGAAAAACGCAACCTCAGGGCACGAAGCAATTGCTCAGACAAGCCCTACCGGGAGCCCGAGGTTCAAGTATCAAAGTGCTACATCTGAAAGCAAATGGGAAAGAAGTCCTCCCACCCCGCTGACGAGCATACATGTGCCAAGCAATGACCTCTTCTTCCCTCCAAAGTCTGAAGCCATCTTACGAGTTACCACAAGATGGCAGCCTTTCCTCCCTTACTCAGCCCTGGTTCCAAGTAACCAAGCAAGACAAAGAGACGGTATTTACAAAGAGCCCAGGCAGCTGTGTTCAGCTTTTCAGGGGGGCAAACCACCGCCGGCTGTTTTGATGGCCACACCTGGCCATGGGCACCCTTCCTCCTAGGCTCAGCCTGTCACATTCTTGGGGACGGCCAGGCTCAGGTGCCCCGGGCAGAAGTCAGCCCCCCCGGGCCACCAGGAACACAAACCTGCTTCTGTCTCCCACTTACAGAAAAAGAGGGGGAAGCTTGACTTGTCCTTCTTCCCTAAACACAGCACCTGGCACCTGGCCAGCAGGGAGGGGATGGCATGGTTTGGATGAGTGATGGGGAACTGGGAGCTGAGGAAGCTGAATGCTGTGTGTCTTTCCATTTGAATAACAGTATTCTATACTCCCTGCTGGCTCAGTGGTAAAATATCTGCCTGCAATGCGGGAGACCCAGGTTTGGTCCTTGGGCTGAGAAGATCCCCCTGGAGGAGGGCGTGGAAACCCTCTCCAGTATTCTTCCCTGGACAATTCCATGGACAGAGGAGACTGGAGGGCTACAGTCCATGTGGTCGTGAAAGAGTCAGACATGACTTAGTAACTAAGTAACACCAGCATGAATGATTCTAGGAAGACTGCAAACATTTTAAACATATGCAACACAAACTGAGTAGCTTAAGCCTAGCCCTCTCCCCCACCCTCCTAACTAGTCAAACGATCAACCGTGGGACCAACTCAACCGTGGGACCAACTCAGGTTCACGTCCACCCACTGGACACACTGCGACCTTCCCAGCATTGCAAGTTGGCCTCCAGGTACAGGAAACACTGGTGTACTGGAGTAGCTGCTAGCTCTCAGGCCCACCCCTCACACAGCAGCCTCTGACTCTATGGCTCGGGCTGGGGGAACAACCTTCCCCACTGCCTGGGTTGAGAGGACCTCTGGGAAGCAGAGTTTCCAGTGTGAAACCTGCAGGGTCCTGCAAAAACCAGGATGAGTTGACCACCCCAGTGGGGAATCACGAGACATTCTTCTGGACCCCTAGACACACACCCTGACACACACTAAGATGCATCTCTAGTGTCTGCAGAGAGAAGAAAATCAGGAAAGAGGAATCTTCATTCTGTAATGTTACCCAATACCCCGGAGGGCAGAGGGCACACACAGGTGGCCAGTAGACCACAGCTGCTTCCCAAGGTGGCGCTGATGGTAAAGAACCCACCGGCAATGCAGGAGATGTGAGTTTGATCCCTGGGTCGAGAAGATTCCATGGGGGAGGAAACGGCAACCCACTCCAATACTCTTGCCTAGAGAATCCCATAGACAGAGGAGCCTTGAAGGCTACAAAGAGTCAAACATGACTGAAGCGACTTAGCACAAACGCCTCCCTAGAACGAACCCAAAGCTGCTCAGAGTGATGGGTCCTACTTAGAGTCCAATCTCCTCCCTGTGAGGAACTCAGACAAACTCTTACCAGCAAGAGAGAAATCAAACTCTAATGGTGATTCTCCCAGACATCCCCTACTCATTTGCAGTTTTTGAAAGGAAAAAAGAAACAACCATGCCCAACACACCCGTGAAAAGATGTTCAACATCACTAATTATTAGAGAAACGCAAATCAAAACAACGAGGTATCACCTCACACTGGTCAGAAGGGCCATCATTAAAAAGTCTCCAAATAACAAATGCTGGACGGGTTGTGGAGAAAAGGGAAACTTCCTACACTGTTAGGGGGAATGTAAGTTGGTGCAGCCACTATGGAGAATAGTGAGGAGATTCCTCAGTTCAGTTTAGTTCAGTAGCTGAGTCGTGTTTGACTCTTTGTGACTCCATGGCCTGCAGCACACCAGGCTTCCCTGTCCATCACCAACTCCTGGAGCTTGCTCAAATTAATGTCCATCGAGTCAGTGATGCCATCCAATCATTTCATCCTCTGTTGTCCCCTTCTCCTCCTGCCCTCAATCTTTCCCAGCATCAGGGTCTCTTCCAGTGAGTCAGTTCTTCCCATCAGGTGGCCAAAGTATTGGAGTTTCAGCTTTAGCATCAGTCTTTCCAATGAATATTCAGGACTGATTTCCTTTAGAATGGACTGGTTGGATCTCCTTGCAGTCCAAGGGACTCTCAAGAGTCTTCTCCAACACCACAGTTCAAAAGCATCAATTCTTCAGCACTCAGCTTTCTTTATAGTCCAACTCACACATCCATACATGACTACTAGAAAAACCACAGTTTTAACTAGATGGACCTTTGTTGGCAAAGTAATGTCTCTGCTTTTGAATATGCTGTCTAGGTTGGTCATAGATTTTCTTCCAAGGAGCAAGCATCTTTTAATTTCATGGCTGCACTCACCATCTGCAGTGATTTTGGAGCCCAAAGAAATAAAGCCTCTCACTGTTACTCCATCTATTTGCCATGAAATGATAAGACCAGATGCCATGATCTTAGTTTTCCGAATATTGAGTTTTAATCCAAATTTTCACTCTCCTCTTTCACTTTCATCAAGAGGCTCTTTAGTTCTTCTTCACTTTCTGCCATAAGGATGGTGTCATCTGCATATCTGAGTTTATTGATATTTCTCCCAGCAATCCTGATTTCAGCTTGTGCTTCATCCAGCCTGACATTTTGCATGATGGAGTCTGCATATAAGTTAAATAAGCAGGGTGACAATATACAGCCTTCACGTACTCCTTTCCCTATTTGGAACTAGTCTGTTGTTCCATGTCCAGTTCTAACTGTTGCTTCCTGACCTGCATACAGATTTCTCAGGAGGCAGCTAAGGTGGTCTGGCATTCCCACCTCTTGAAGAATTTGCCAGTTTGCTGTGACCCACACAGTCAAAAGTTTTGGCGTAGTCAATAAAGCAGAAGTAGATGGTTTTCTGGAACTCTCTTGCTTTTTCGATGATCCAACGGATGTTGGCAATTTGATTTCTGGTTCGTCTCCCTTTTTAGCTTGAACATTTGCAAGTTCACGGTTCACGTATTGTTAAAGCCTGGCTTGGAGAATTTTGAGCATTATTTGCTAGCGTGTGAGATGAGTGCAATTGTGTGATAGTTTGAACATTCTTTGCCTTTCTTTGGGATTGGAATGAAAACTGACCTTTTCCAGTCCTGTGGCCACTGCTGAGTTTTCCAAACTTGTTGGTATATTGAGTGCAGCACTACCACAGCATCATCTTTTAGGATTTGAAACAGCTCAACTGGAATTCCATCACCTCCACTAGCTTTGTTTGTAGTAATGTTTCCTAAGGCCCATTTGACTTCACATTCCAGGATGTCTGCCTGGGTGATCACACCATTGTGGTCATCTGGGTCATGAAGATCTTTTCTGTACAGTTCTTCTGTGTATTCTTGCCACCTCTTCTTAATATCCTCTGCTTCTGTTCGGTCCATACAATTTCTGTCCTTTATTGTGCCCATCTTTGCATGAAATATTCCCTTGGTATCTCTAATTTTCTTGAAGAGATCTCTAGTCTTTCCCATTCTACTGTTTTCCTCTATTTCTTTGCATTGATCACTGAGGAAGGCTTTCTTATCTCTCCTTGTTATTTTTTGGAAATCTGCATTCAAATGGGTATATCTTTCCCTTTCTTCTTTGCCTTTAGCTTCTCTTCTTTTTTCAGCTATTTGTGAGGCCTCTCCAGACAACCATTTTTCCTTTTTGCATTTCTTTTTCTTGGGGATGGTCTTGATCACTGCCTCCTGTACAATGTCAGGAACCTCTGTCCATAGTTCTTCAGGCACTCTGTCTATCAGATCTAATCCCTTGAATCTGTTTGTCACTTCCACTGTATAATCTTAAAGGATTTGATTTAGGTCATATCTGAATGGTCTAGTGGTTTTCCCTAGTTTCTTCAATTTAAGTCTGAATTTGGCAATAAGGAGTTCATGACCTGACCTACAGTCAGCTCCCAGTCTTGTTTTTGCTGACTGTGTAGAGTTTCTCCATCTTTGACTGCAAAGAATATGATCAATCTGATTTTGGTATTGACCATTTGGTGATGTCCCTATGTAGAATCTTCTCTTGTGTTGTTGGAAGAGGGTGTTTGCTATGACCAGTGCGTTCTCTTGGCAAAACGCTATAAGCCTTTGCCCTGCTTCATTCTGTATTCCAAGGCCAAATTTGCCTGTTACTCCAGGTGTTCATTGACTTCCTACTTTTGAATTCCAGTCCCCTATAATGAAAAGGACATCTTTTTTGGGTGTTAGTTCTAGAAAGACTTGTAGGTCTTCATAGAACCATTCAACTTCAGTTTTACTGGTTGAGCCATAGACTTGGATTACTATGATACTGAATGGTTTGCCTTGGAAACAAACAGAGACCATTCTATCCTTTTTGAGACTGCATCCAGGTACTGCATTTTGGACTCTTTTGTTGACAATGAGGGCTACTCCATTTCTTCTAAGGGATTCTTGCCCACAGTAGTGGTCATCTGAGTTAAATTCACCCATGCCAGTCCATTTTAGTTCACTGATTCCTAAAATGTCGATGTTCACTCTTGCCATCTCCTGTTTGACCACTTCCAATTTACTGTGATTCGTGTACCTGACATTCCACATTCCTATGCAATAGTGTTCTTTACAGCATCAGACTTTACTTCCATCACCAGTCACATCCTCAACTGGGCGTTGTTTTTGCTTTGGCTCCATCCCTTCATTCTTTCTGGCGTTATTTCTCCCCTGATCTCTAGTAGCATATTGGGCACCTACTGACCTGGGGAGTTCCTCTTTCAGTATCCTATCATTTTGCCTTTTCATACTGTTCATGGGGTTCTCAAGGCAAGAATACGGAAATGGTTTGCCATTCCCTCCTCCAGTAGACCACATTCTGTCAGACTTCTCCACCATGACCCCATGCATCATGGCCCTACATGGCACGCCTCATAGTTTTGTTGAGTTAGACAAGGCTGTGGTCCATGCGAATAGTTTGATTAATTTTGAGATTCCTCAAAAGACTAAAAATAAAAGTGCCATGTTATCCTGCAATCCCACTCCTGGGCATAGACCCAGACAAAACTGTAATTCAAAAGGATACACGCATCCCAGTGTTCACTGCAGCACTATTTACAGTGTCAAGACATGAAGGCAACCTAAATATCCAGGTATCGATGAGCATAAAGAAGATGAGGCACATATACACAATGGAATACTACTCAACCATAAGAAAAAAAGAAATAATTCCTTTTGCAGGAACATGAATGGACCTAGAAATGATCCTACTAGGTGAAGTAAGCCAGACAAAGAAAGACAAATGCTATATGATATCACTTATATGTGGAATCTAAAATATGAAACAAATGAATTTACCTATGAAACAGACAGACTCACAGACGTAGACACAGACTTGTGGTTGCCAAGGGGAGGGAAAAGCAGATGGACTGGAATTTCAGGATTAGCAGATGCAAACTGTTATATATAGGATGGATATAAACAACAATGTCCTACTGTATACCACGGGGAACTATATTCAATATCTTGTGATAAATCAAGTGGAAAAGAATGTGAAAAAGAATGCATATATTTGTATAACTGAATCACTTTGCTGTTTGGTGGAAATGAACACAACATTGTAAATCAGCCATACTTCAATAAAACAAATTTTTTAAAAAAGAAATCGGCAAATTAAATACCTGTGGTAGAGTTTTTTATAGAGATCGATATCATTGGCACTTATGTTCAGCTTCATAAAGCTTGTGGCTCCGCTGTCATCTGCTATTCCTTGGCTAGAGTAAAAACTATTCCTAAAAAAAAGACAGAAAGTCTTACTTAAAATAATAGTTTTGCTGCGAGCATTTGCAAACCCTATGCTATAGCTATATCATAGTACTTCTCTTATACGACACGCAGGTTAAGAGCATTTTGGAAAACAAAAACACAACTTCTAATTAAGTGACACCACATTATAACCATCCAGTAACCCTGAAGTGTCAGGGGAAAGTCCTCTGTCAGTCGTGTTTCGAATTTAATGTGGATCAGGATAAAAAAGCAGTAAGAATATAGATGTGCGAGGACATATAGTGTAACCAAACATATAATGTAACCAGACGTCCAAATGCTCCCAGTGGTAAAATGCAGACCCTGAACCACGATGAGACATCCCTACGTCATTCATAGTGACACACACTGCAACTAGGGGGAGTGGCATTTGGAAGCAGGTCCCTAGCTAAGATGGCAACTTTTTTATCCAGTGATAATTCATTTTGAAAACTAGCATAGGGTGAACAGGCTAGATTTGCAGAGAAGTCACATGGGGACACGCCCAAGGAGGAGATGAGGCAAGCTGAGTCAAGGCTTCCACCTTGCGCTGGAGTCTCCTCAGGAAATGAGTCTCTCAAGGCCCTCAGCCAGCACCTGGGACCCTGGTGACCTCGGCGCTGGACAGCCCTGAGGAACCAGGAGCAGATGGAGGCCGGAGGAGGTGGGGCTGGGGGTGTGGGGCACACGCTCCCCTGCTGGGTCCCTGGGGCAGGCAGCTTTGGGAAGAAGACAGAGGTGTGTGGTGTCTGTGGGCTGGCACTTCCGGAGAGGGGCAGAGAGATGCACTGATTCCATGCTCTGTGCCTGTCACCATCACCAGGGAGGACGAGGGGCTCGGAACTCACCGGTAGCCCATGTCCTGGCAGGCCGCCCTCCCGTAGCTCTCACTCCAGTCATCCAGGCACACGGGGTGCCAGGACTTCCTCTGTGCTGAGTACACCTGAAGAATGAAGTTCGGTCCATAGAGGCGAACTGCGGGAAGGGAGGCTCTGGTGAGTCCCAGACTGTGACCTTCATCCTGTCCTCACGCGGGCCCCACCATCCCCGGACACAGAGGCTCCAGAGGGCTTGGCTCCCTCTCCCCAGCTACACACAAGAGATGCCCAGAATCTAGCCTTTCCTCCCAAAACGTGCCCTTCACCCGACAGAGCTGAAAACAGGTATTCAGACAAAAATGAACATCGTGCACACATGTTCGTGAGAACATTATTCACAAGAGCTCAAAGTGGGTAACATCCAAACGTTCATCGGTGGAGGAACACGCAGAATGCAGTCCTTGCGCACAGTGGAACGTTATTGTTCCATGAAAGGGGATGAAACACTGACACGACACAACAGGCATGAATGTTCACACGTGACTGATATCCTCCTGACTGAAAGAGGCCAGGCAAGGGTCCACACACCGTAGGACCCCATTTCTATGAAACATCGGAGAAAGAAATCTATGGAGATGGAAAGGAGATTAGTTGTTGCTTAGGGCCTGACATCCAGGCTCAGGCTGCCATGGAGCAACCAGCTCATTTCCTGATGCTTCCGTGGTGAGCGATTCCATCCACCATGTGAGTGGATAAACCAACTATAAGGGCATCCAGACAGTGGAATATGATTCAACCCTAAAGAGAAATGAGCCATCAGGCTGCGAAGAGACATGGAGGAAGCGTAAGTGCACATCAGTCAGTGATGGAAAAGGCTACATACATCTGGTAGGATTCCAACTCTACGACACTTGGGAAAAGGCAAAACCATGGAGACAGTAAAAGGATCAGCGGTTTTCTGACAAGAAAGTGGTTTCAAGACAGCGGGGTGAGGGGCTGAAAGCTTCTACTCAGTCTTTGAGGTGACCAGCGCCCACAGGAGCCATTCAGGAGCCACCCAGAATCGCCTTGTAGAACAAAAGACCCTTCTATCACCCAGGAAATGACAAGGGCCTTAGGAGCTCGGTGTCAGGAGCTGGGGTCAGGGACCAAATACCAGAACAAAAGATGCACCAGGTGGTCTCACCACTTGAAAATCACCATGGTCTCAGGAGCTCTGTGCTGGGAACTGGGGTCAGAGACCGGCACCTGTCCTCTATCTAATCTCACAGTGTATGAGTGTATGTGTTAGTATCTGTGAGCATGAGACTGTGTTTGAGTGTGTTACGTGAAGTGGTAGGTGAGATTTTTCACTCCGTACCCTTAGCTACTTCCTGAATTTTGATCTATTTGAAGACATTAACTCTTAACAGTATTTAAATAGATACAACTTCGACATTAAGAAGAGAAAGTCTCTCCAGGCAACATCATGAGTTGGTCTTGCTAGAGTTATTGACATGTGAGTGGACACAGGTATTACAACATCAAACACCATTCCATCCAATAGAGTAACCACGTCTGCTCAACCTCAGAAACTCTCCACTTTAGTTAAGAAAATGGTGACAACAAATATACTATCACCCATAAAGGCAAAGCACTATGTGGATACTTTGCAGAGTGAGTGAGTCTGCCAAGTGCAAATCCTCTGCTGTAGGCGAGAACTCCAGGAACTCCCAGTGCAGGGGAATCCACGGGCAGAACAGCAGTGTCTCACACAGGTGCCCTGACCTGGACTTGGGGTGTAAAAGAGAACCATCTCCCCAGGATGGCCACAGAGGATGGACAGCTCTAGGGAGGAGCACAGCCTCTGTCTGCATCACTTGCACTCAAAGTTAACGGCTCCCAGAGCATGCAGCAGGCTTTAGGCTTTGGGTAGGGCCTTCAGCGGATATCAGCGCAACCTCCATCCTCAGGCATCATTTCCCTGCTGCACCTACTTTGTGTTCAGTTGCTCAGTCGTGTCTGGCTCTGTGCGACCCCATGGACTATAATCTGCTAGGCTCCTCTGTCCATGGGATTCTCCAGGCAAGAATACTGGAGTGGATTGCCTTTCCCTTCTCCAGGGGATCTTCCCAAACCACGGACCAAATGCATGCTTCTTGCATCTCCTGCGCTGGAATGTGAACTCTTTACCACTAGCGCTACCTGGGAAGCCCACAGCTACTGAAAAATTCATTGAAAATAAAAGCAGAAGCAGTGTCTACCCTGTGACAACACACATAGGCCACCCGAAAAGCAGCTTGCTTAGAAAACACAGAGCCCACTCCCAACTTGCTATTTTAAACAGTTTGCTGTTTTAGTCACGTCCTGTGGCAGCTAGGGCATGAATGTGGCCTGGCCCTAGGCTGTGGTCTCCCATCCCCTGGCTGTGTGACTCCAGGTGGGAGCTCACCCCCTCTGAGCCTGTCTCCTCATCTGAAAACTGGGCTTGCATGCAAGGTTCAGCCTTCAGGAATGGAGTCGGTGATGGAGTGATTGACGTGCGGGATACAAGCCTGGCATCGTGTGCCTGCCTTGCTGTGGCCTCTGTGGGGGCCACCCGGTGCCCGGGCCAAGCGGCCCCCTCCCACAAGCAGCCCTGCCACTCACCGCAGCGGTTCTCGTCCTCGCCACTGGGGCAGTGCAGGATGCCATCGCACCAGAGAGAGGGGCTCACACAGGTCCCGGAGGAGCTGCACTCCATCCCTGAGCACTCGTCCTCCGCTTGCGGGGAAACAGAGGGAGATGCCCATCAGGTGAGAAACCAAGGAAACTCCCAGCCCTGGGGACAAGAGACAGCAAGCCATACCCCTCTATTTTAATATGTCAAAGGAAGCGGGACTGCCCACAGCAATGGTGAATCTCCCAGGTTTATTACTTCCGGTCAGAGGCGGATCCCTAACCTGGGATATGGACAGCAGTTCCCGCACCCCCTCCACACAGGTGAGTCCTGTGACCCATGATCCCCGGCCCAGGCTGGTGGAGGAGGCCTGGCCGTAGGTATAGGAGTCCCCTGGGGAGGGTGGCCTCCAGCCACCTCCATGTACACTGAAAAGCAGGAGACAGGTGTGCCCCGAGGTACGGGTGCTCACGACTGCCAGGCCCCACCCAGGGTCCTAAAGCACAGGGTGAGCTCAACATGCTTCTCCCCCACGTGTCAATACCACACGAAGGACATGGGATCTTGACAACCCACAGGCGAGGAAGTACACCAACGGGACTGGCGGCTTCCAAGAAAGGTTTTCCGAGCATCTTATAGTCAAACAGGAAAGAGACAGGAAACTTCATGAGGGGCTGGGGGTGGGCCCCCGGTCCAGGCAGCAGGGCTGCTGAAGGGCCAGCACAAGGCAGCTCAGCCCTGGCCCGCACTTACTGTACTTCCAGAGGAGGACGGCAGCAAGGATTGCTCCTGCCAGCAGGGCCACCAGGGTGAAGGTGATGCACAGGGCTTTCTTAGTCTCTGCAGGAAAGGCAGTGAGTACACAGCTTAGTCACCTGGTTTCTTAGACTCTCAAATTTCATGCACTACTGTCATGGTGTATTTTATCAAGGAATAATACACTTAAATGGGGCTTCCCTGATAGCTCAGTTGGTAAAGAATCCGCCTGCAATGTGGGAGACCTGGGTTCGATCCCTGAGGTGGGAAGATCCCCTGGAGAAGGGAAAGGCTACCCACCGTAGTATTCTTGCCTGGAGAATTCCATGGACTGTATAGTCCATGGGGTCGCGGAGTCGGACACGACTGAGCAACTTTCACTTACTTACTTACTTATACACTTAAATATTATTCAGCCATAAAAAGAATGAAATTGAGCCAGCTGTAGTGAGGCAGATGAACCCACAGCCTATCACACAGAGTGTGAAGTAAGTCAGAAAGAGGGAAACAAATAACATATTTTAAAACATATCTATGGAATCTAGAAAAACGGTGCTGATGAAACTATCTGCAAGGCAGGAACAGAGTTGCAGACAGAGAACAGACTTTCGGACACAGTGGGGGAAGGGAGAGTGGGGCGAACGGGGAGCGCAGCATGGATATATACACACCAGCACGTGTGAAACAGCTGGTGGGGAGCAGAGCACAGGGAGCTCAGCTCGGTGCCCTGAGGTGGCCAGAGGGGTGGGGTGGGGGCTAGGTGAGAGGCAGGGCCACGGAGGGGACACATGTCCACTTGAGGCTGCTTCTCATTGTCGTACAGCGGAAACTAACACAACATTGTAAAGCAATTACATTTCCATTTTTAAAAAAGTGACTTTTCTCTTTAGGAACATATCCTGGGAGGCCTTATTTCTTCCATAGAGTTGAACTAAAACTAACTTTTTGGAGAACCAAAGCAGGCAGCTGTGATATAAAGCAAACATACACTGAAGTTAAGCTCTTTAAAAAGTAAGATAGTCTTTTGGTCTCAAGATAGTCCAAAAAATGATGAATGTAAAAAAGTGGTTGAATAAAGGAAATATACCTTGCTGCAGTAATTACAAGCATAAGCAAAATAATAATAACACTCCCCAAATTGTCATCTCCAGGGACATCCCTGGCTGTCCAATGGTTAAGACTCCAAGCTTCCAATGCAGGGGGCCCATGTTTGACCCCTGGTTGGGGAGCTAAGATCCTGCAAGCCACAAAGCACAGCCTTTCTCTCATCTCCATGTCAGTGATATTCGAGGCAGAGAGAAAAAAGCCTCTTCCTCAAGGCAGTTTAGGGAATGGATGGGCCAGAGTCACATTGACTCACTGACTCACAGTCACTGGCCTCAGGTGGCTATTTTCACCTTAATTAATTCTCATGTTAAATGATACTAAATCATTCTGTAAATTCAACTGCTCCATAGTCCCACACGGCCAGTGGCTGCCTCGCTGGACCGTGAAAAGGAAGGATGATCTATCACTGTGGGAGTATCTACAGCACCGGGGTCGCCAGTGCTCACGTTCCAGCTAAGAAGACAAGCTGTAGGACAAGGTCACCAGTGTCCTCTGCTGCTGCTGCTGCTGCTAAGTTGCTTCAGTCGTGTCCAACTCTGTGCTACCCCATAGATGGCAGCCCACCAGGCTCCCCCTTCCCTGGGATTCTCCAGGCCAGAACACTGGAGTGGGTTGCCATTTCCTTCTCCAATCATGAAAGTGAAAAGTCAAAGTGAAGTCGCTCAGTCGTGTCCACCTCTTCGCAACCCCGTGGACTGTAGCCTACCAGGCTCCTCTGTCTATGGCAGTTTCCAGGCAAGAGTACTGGAGTGGGGTGCCATTTCGAAACAACACACCGCTGTTGTTCAGAGCCTAAGCCACAAGTCATGCCAAGCTTCAGAGTAAGACGTCCACCACCGCCACCCCCAGCAGTTCCTGTGCAGAGAGCACCCCAGGGCCAGTGCTTCGCTTGGGAGATGGGTGGACAGGCAGAGGAGAGGAGAGCCAGGGCCAAGGCTCTTATACAACCTACTTCTCCTTAGCTCCTACAGGAGGACACCAGGCAGCAGAGGTGGAGCCCATGGGGAGGCCCTGCACCCCACCTGTGCCCATTTTTCCTTCCAGAAGTCCACCAGACCAAGAAGTCCAGTTTCTGGAGTCAATCGAACCACTGGATCTGGGCATGAACCCTCACCCCTCATTTTGTTACCACATTCTGCAAATTCCACAGTCTGTGCTCAAACCGGCTTAGGAATCACCTGGGGAACCTGTTACCCAGAGATTCTGACTCAGCTAGGGGACAGGAGGTGAGTCTCAGACCTACGGCTCCTGGGTGAGGTCACGGCCGCTGGTCTGAAGAGTGCCATGTGACACCAGCCATGTGTTATCAGGGCTTGGTTCACGGTCAATGTGTCTGGCAGCAGGCAAGGTGGGGTCACCAAGGAGGCTCAGGGGAAATTCCAAATGGTCAATTTGATCCATCAGTAAAGGGTGATTTCTTCCTTTGGGTGACTTCCCTGTGTGTCATAGTATCCAAGATAAGATACCATGCTGGTGAGTAGAAGGATGTTAAACCAGGTGTCCTGAACCTTTCGTTGAGAGGGTATCCTGAACTAGGTGTCCTGAACCTCTCCTGGACAGGGTGGCAACCTGCCCGGCTTTCGCTAGGAGTGTGGGCAGTGGGGGCCCCAGATCTAACTGCTGGTGGACAACTATTTCGGGATCAGTGTCTGGTCGATCAGACTGGACTGGGAGCTGGTTTGCAATTGTACCTATTTGGGTGTAGGTACGACTGACTAATCATTTGCTGTTGTTATTGTTCAGTACCTAAGCCATGTCCGATTCTTTGCAATTCCATGGACTGTAGCATGTCAGGCTTCCCAGTCCCTCACTATCTTTTATAGTTTGCTCAGACTCATGTTCATTCAATTGGTGATGCTATCTAACCATCTCATCCTCTGCCACCCTCTTCTCCTGCCTTTAATCTTTGCCAGCATCAGGGTCTTTTCCAATGAGTCAGCACTTTGCATCAGGTGACCAAAGTATTGGAGCTTCAGCTTCAGCATCAGTCTTCCCAATGAATATTCAGGGTTGAATTCCTTTCAGATTGACTGGTTTGATCTCCTTGCAGTACAGGGACTCTCAAGAGTCTTCTCCAGCACAATTTGAAAGAATCAATTCTTTGGCACTCAGCCTTCTTTATGGCCAAACTCTCACATCTGTACATGACTGCTGGAAAAACCATGTGCGTGTGTTACTCACTCAGCCATGTCCAACTCTTTGCGACCCCATGGACTGTAACCCTCCAGGCTCCACTGTCCATGGGATTCTCCAGGCAAGAGTACTAGAGTGGGTTGCCATTTCTTTCTCCAAGGGATCTTCCCAACCCAGAGACTGAACCTGGGTCTCCCACATTACAGGCAGATTTTTTACCATCTGAGCCACTAGGGAAGCTTCTGACCATATGGGCCTGTGTCAGCAAAGTGATGTCTCTGCTTTTTAATACACTGTCTAGGCTTGTCATAGCTTTCCTTCCAAGGAGCAAGCATCTTCTAATTCATGGCAGTCACCATCCGAGGTGATTTTGGAACCCAAGAAAATAAAATCTTGTCACTGCTTCCACTTTTTTCCCCTTCTATCCACCATGAAGTGATGGGACCAGATGCCATGTCTTAGTTTTTTTAATGCTGAGTTCAAGCCAGCTTTTTTCACTCTCCTCTTACCTTCCTTGTTATCAATTGTTGATGTAGCCCTTCTGTGACCAGTGTCAACTATTTGCCTCACAGGATTGTTGACCTTCATGCCTCCCAAACCCAAACGCTAACACATGTATTAAGGTTCAGTGTCAAAGATCTCTTGCTAAAACAAACAGAACCAGGAAGATAAAAAATCCCTTGTACTCTCGCTGAGGAGTTCTTGACTTTGTGCTTTTTTAAGTCACTTGCAAAATACTGTCAGGCTCTGACAGGCTATGTACTGCTGCATGATTCCAACTCTACACTCTAAAAGAGAGAAAATTACGGAGACAAATCAGTGGTTGCCAAGAGTTAGGGAAGGATGAGCTAAGACCATGAGGGGCTAAGACCAGCGGTCCTCAGCCTGGGTACCATGGACATCTTGGCTGAGCCATCCTTGGTAGTGGTCATTCTGTGCACCGGAGGAGGTTCAGCAGCATCACTGGCACCTCCCGAGTAGATGCTGGTAGCAACCCCACCCCAGTTATAGCAACTGAAACTGTCTCCGGACATCGCCAAATGCCCGAGGGCCAAAATCACCCCATTAGGAGCCACCGGTCTCAATCTAACAGCCACCGCCAGAAGGACATCAGTGCAGAGACAAGTAATTTCTTGAACCAAGATGAACTGATGGAGGGAAAGAGAACCACACAGGAAAGGGGCAGGAGTAATTAAGGAGAAGGCATCACAAAGGGGTAGAAAACACAGGAATGGAAGAGAGTAGTGGTCGGGAGAAGGAAGGATGGAAGAGCCATCTGTGAAGCATGAGGGAGACAAGAAAGGACAGAGAGAGAAATACAAGAGGGACGGCACTTGTGAAGAAACTCCGGGAGATGGTGATGGACAGGGAGGCCTGGCGTGCTGCGATTCATGGGGTCGCAAAGAGTCAGACACGACTGAGCGACTGAACTGAACTGAGGGAGGTCTGAGGAGAGGAATCTTCAAAGGGTACAGATAGAACCTGATGCCACTGTTTATGGCAGCGTTGTTGGCCTGTGGAAATTCACCCTGTCATAGATCTTTAACTGTGTGGGCTGTGTGTGAGGCTATGTGTTTCTCACAAAATAAAATAAAAATGTCATCAATGAAAATGTTCCTTGGGCCAGCCCCTATACTAGCTCTGTGCTCATATAACTGGCTGTACTCGTCCTGCCCGGGGAAGTGCTTACCACATCAACTTGCCTCCATTACAAGTTAGGGGAGGGGGCATAAAAGGAAGGGATCTGGACGGAAAGAAGATAAAATGAAATGTAAGGAGGGCAGACAAGGACTTCCCTGGCAGTCCAGAGGTTAAGACTCCGTGCTTCCGATGCAAGGGGCACGGGTTCAATTGCTGGTCGCAAAACTAAGATCCTGCGCGCAGCATAATGGGGCCAAAACAATTAATTAATCAATTAGAAGTTTGAACTACTAAAAAAGAAAGCAGACAAATGAGAGGGCATGAAAGACATGGAATTAAGGTGGTGGGCAGAAGACACACAACCTGCAGTCCCTCACCCTCTATAAGACCTTTCAAGCCATGAGAAAATGTTGCAGATGCTTCTGGGTGACAACCCCACCAGCCAGTTCCTTCACTGAATACACAGTACTCATCAAGCACCTTGATCGCGACTTGTAGCATCCAGGAAATGGGTACGTAGAGAAAGGCTGTTTCTTCCTGCACTGGGGGCTTACCATCTACCCAAGATGACACAGTGGTAAACCACGCAGACAAGAAGCAGTTCAGAGAGACTGGGCTGGAAAGACCACCCTGGGTGGTACAGGCCAAGCTGGTACAGGAGCGTTGGTGGGAGATGAAGGTCTTAGCTGCTGTGTACGTGTGCTGTGTGCTCGGTCATGTCCGATTCTGTGTGACCCCATGGACTGTAGTCCGCCAGGCTCCTCTGTCCACGGGATTCTCCAGGCAAGAATACTGGAGTGGGTTGCCATGCCCTCCTCCAGGGGATCTTCCCGACCCAGGGATCGAATTCATCACTCTAGCATATCCTGCTCCTGCAGGCAGATTCTTTAACACTAGCGCCACCTAGCTAAGAGGCTCCCGAAGGCCCCCAGGAGGTGAGAACCAGGGTCCACAACTTTGACACAGAGATGCGGAAGGGAGAGGCATGCACACCAGTCCTGCAGACAGAGGAGAGTCGGCACCGAGCTGGTGGGGGCAGAGGGCACACTGGAGAAGGCAGACCCCAAACTCGGCTCCATTAGAGAAAATACAAGCAAAAAGGGTCCTACTTGAGGTGCACGCTGTCCTGGATGGAGGTTTGGACTGCCTGTAGATTACAGGTGTCGAGGTGTACGTCTGAACCCTTGGGGTGTACTGGGGCACCACGGGCTGGTAGTACTGAGCGGGGTACACCTCGTAAGCAGGGGGAGCCGTGGGCAGCTGCTGAGGGTACAAGCTTTCCGGCTGGTATCCATGGTTCTCATAGTAAGGCCCAACACCTGGTGATGATCCCTAAACGATTAAAAAGAAGATGAATGATACAAAGCTGTAATTATTCCAAAGCTTAAAGAAACATTCCACGGCACTCAGTCAATTCATGGGTTCAGCACTGCAGACTCCTATGTGAAAGTGAAACTCTTAGCTACTCAGTCATGTCTGACTCTTCCCAACCCCATGGACTATAGCCCGCCAGGCTGATATTCATGGAATTTTCCAGGTAAGAATATGTGGGGCCCTAAGTGGGAAACCTTAAAAAGAAGGGCTAGCTTTGTGGTTTAGAGCTAAGATGGCGCCTGGCGGAAGAGATGAGGGCTCGGCTTAAGTAGTTTGTCAAAACTTTTGATTGGCTTTCTTGATTTCTGTGCACGTGGACAACGCGTGATCACCATAGACCCCTGTCATGATGTAACCACGTGGTAATCTGAACTTTAACTTGATTGGTAGAACTATGGAAAGTCCCTCGCAAAACCCCCCTGCTTGCCTATATAAACCAAGAGCTTACTACAATAAAGCGGAACTGCTTAGACAGAACCCCTGTCACGTATGATTGTCTCTCCCTCGCCCAGGGGCTGGGTTGGCGGACAGCAGGCTCACTTTTCCTCGGGACCCCTCAGCTCTGCTGAGGGAAGTTCCACTGCCTCTCTCTTTCTGCGGAGCGCCCCCCGCAAGAATACTGGAGTGGGTAGCCAATCCCTTCTCCAGGGTATCTTCCTAACCCTGGGATTGAATCAGGATCTCCTGCCTTGCAGGCAGATTCTTTACCAAAGATACCAGGGCATCTTTAATTATGCCAAACCCTCACCTAGAATGAAAACTCACCAGGGTGTCCAATTAATTGGCAATAGTGTTTGGTTTTGTTTGTTTGCTATTCATTTTTTGAAATAAAGAAAACATAAATGGCTGACATTGAGACTGAGTAAGAAACTAAAGAAAAATTGTGTAGAAGTCTGGGAATGAGCCGGTACCCCAGCCCCTGGGGTACCAAGTTATAGACTAGCAATACCAGAATTACAATGAGAATAATAAAAGCTAACATTAGAAAACTTATCAACTTGGGCATCTGTATTCAAGCCTCCTTAGAGCCTGATCATAACTTCCTAAGATGGTAGAGGTGTGATGGGTATACTCAGACAGGAACGTGAGTGACAGAGGCTATGAAATCTACCTGAAGGATTTACAGCTGGGGGCAGCTAGCAGCTCTGCTGCCCCAGGCATCTTTCCATGGCACAAGTGTCTGTGTGGACAGCACGTGGACTCTGGCGGCTCCACCTCTGAGTGGTATTTCTCTGGTGTAGTGTACACACACAGAGACATGGAAGGGATGCCCAGTCGCTGCATCGCACTCTCAGCTCCATCCTTTGGCTGGTTCCTGTCTGATTTTCTTTTCAAATCTATTCTCTTTGTACCTAGCATTGTTTTCTTATCTAGTTGCTTAAAATTCAACATTTTGATAACAAATAGGAACATTTTTTTCATGAAATGGTAATGATCTGGGGGGAAGGTGTATCTGCTATGCCATAAGTTCTTTCCTTGGAAATCTTGTTTCAGCAATGCTGCAGTTGGCAACATTGATAAAGGTCCAGGGTTTTCCAGTGTTTATAATCAGAGTTATGATTATCAAAAAAATAATATTTTATTTAACAAGAAGTATTGGTTTATGCTTTTTACCAAAGTTTCTGTTGGAACCTTGTGTGTGTGCTAAGCTGCGTCAGTCGTGCCCAACTCTGTGTGACTGTAGCCTGTCCTCTGTTCATGGGATTCTCCAGGCAAGAATGCTGGAGTGGGTTGCTGCGCCCTCATCCAGGGGATCCTCCCAACCCAGGGATCGAGCCCGTGTCTCCTGCTCTGCAGGTGGATTCTCCACCCCTGGGCCACCAGGGAAGCCCGTTGAAATCTTCAGTTCAGTTCAGTTCAGTCGCACAGTTGTGTCCGACTCTTTGCGACCCCATGAATCGCAGCACACCAGGCCTCCCTGTCCATCACCAACTCCCGGAGTTCACTCAAACTCACGTCCATCGAGTCAGTGATGCCGTCCAGCCATCTCACCCTCGGTTGTCCTCTTCTCCTCCTGCCCCCAATCCCTCCCAGCATCAGGGTCTTTTCCAATGAGTCAACTCTTCGCATGAGGTGGCCAGAGTACTGGAGTTTCAGCTTTAGCATCAGTCCTTCCAATGAACACTCAGGACTGATCTCCTTTAGAATGGACTGGTTGGATCTCCTTGCAGTCCAAGGGACTCTCAAGAGTCTTCTCCAACACCACAATTCAAAAGTATCAATTCTTCGGCACTCAGCTTTTTTCACAGTCCAACTCTCACATCCATACATGACCACTGGAAAAACCATAGCCTTGACTAAATGGACCTTTGTTGGCAAAGTAATATCTCTGCTTTTTAATATGCTATCTAGGTTGGTCATAACTTTCTGAAATCTCAGTGTTCTACCAATTAATTTTTGTGAACACTCTATGTAGAAAGTGGTAAATCTTTTCTTAAAATGTATTTTCTAGCTTGTCATTTGCCTTTTAATTTTGGTTTTACTTGTTGTTGTTTTTGTTTTCTTCTTTTTTCCCACTTCTCTCCTCCCCTTATGCCTACTTAAAATCTGCCCTCTCCAAACCCCAACCCCCCAAGGCAACTGGGGACCCCAGGAGCTTGAGAACTTGCTGTGCTTCAGACCCACTCCTGCCCCCACGGCCCACCCACTGGCTAGGCCACCCTGGGAGCCACACCTGCCCTCTTATCTAAGTGTCCACTTGCAACACTCCTCCCCACTCAGTAAGGCCTCCCCTTGTTCCTGGCTCTCTGAGAGCTCACAGAAGACTAGTATTCTGATCATAGGTGACTTAATGCTGAGAATTTTAAATGAGGCCTCCAGGGCAGCATGGTTAGAAAACAGTGAGCCAATCTTGAGTTTAATAACTCACCAACGTGCCCCTTCCAGAGTCTGAAGATTGCACCCAAGACCAGAGCAGTAACAGAAAGGGAAAACAAGGTAATCTCTCATCTAAATGAGGAAGCCAGAGGCCAAAAAGCAGAACAGATCTCCATCTGAAGCATCTGAGAACACGCTGACCTTCCCAGGAAAGGTGGCAGCGGGCACAGCGGTCTGACCCTGTGAGTTCCTGTACTGTGGGTTTGGAGTTTTAAAAGGATCCAATGGAAACTATCAAATACAGGAATGGGGCAAGCAAAGGTCTGTTTTCCAAATAGAGAGATCTCTGTTGTCAACCACAACTTTTAGTAATCTAAATGTAAGATAAGTGAGATGCGATGGGGAAGGTATAGCCAGTCAGTCAGTTCAGTTTCAGTTGTGTCTGACTCTTTGTGACCACATGGACTGCAGCACACCAGGCTTCCCTGTCCATCACCAACTCCTGGAGCTTGCTCAAACTCATGTCCATCGAGTCAGTGATGCCATCCAACCATCTCATCCTCTGTAGTCCCCTTCTCCTCCCGCCTTCAATCTTTCCCAGCATCAGGGTCTCTTCCAATGAGTCAGTTCTTTGCATCAGGAGGCCAAAGTATTATAGTTTCAGCTTCAGCAACAGTCCTTCCAATGAATATTCAGGACTGATTTCCTTTAGGATTGCCTGGTTGGATCTCCTTGCAGTCCAAGGGACTCTCAAGAGTCTTCTCCAACACCACAGTTCAAAAGCATCAATTTTTCAGTGTTCAGCTTTCTTTATGGTCCAACTCGCACATCCATGACCACTGGAAAAACCGCAGATTGGACTAGATGGACCTTTGTTGGCACATCTTTTCTTTTCTTTCTTTCACCTTTGTTGGCAAAGTCATATCTCTGCTTTTTAATATGCTGTCTAGGTTAGTCATAGATTTTCTTCCAAGGAGCAAGCATCTTTTAATTTCATGGCTGCACTCACCATCTGCAGTGATTTTGGAACCCAAGAAAACAAAGTCTGTCACTATTTCCATTGTTTCCCCATCTATTTGCCATGAAGTGATGGGATCCAATGCCATGATCTTTGTTTTTTGAATGTTGAGCTTTAAGCCAGCCTTTTCACTCTCTTCTTTCACTTTCATCAAGAGGCTCAAATGTAAGGTACATTTGTATCCAAAGTGTGTGTGTTGGGGGGTGTTTCAGGAGGGGGAGGCCAGCCCTTTGCTTCAGCTATAGCCTCTCCCAGGCTTCCAGCAAGTGAGGCTACACTGTGCTCGGCTGGTAACTGTGTCACAGGCACTCTCTTTTAACTGGGAAAAAATCGTCCTGCAATGTGGGAGACCCGTGTTCAATCCCTGGGTAAGAAAGATCCCCTAGAAAAGGAAACAGCCACCCACTCCAGTATTCTTGCCTGGAGAATCCAATGGACAGAGGAACCTGGTGGGACACACAGTCCCACCAGGGGGTCACAAAGAGTCGGACATGATTGGGTGACACACACACACACACTCCCTCTCACCACCATCCTGCCTCTGTCTGTCCCCACATCTCACCCCTGCCCCCTGATCCATCCTGATCAAAGCAGGAAGAACCTCATCACCCACACAATCCCTGCAACTGTACAATTGCCACGCGCTCCCCCCGCCCCGCCCCACTCCTGGCTCACCCTTGAACCCCAGAATGCCTTCACAGCATCCCAAGCGGCACAGGCATCCAGCAAGCAGCTCTGACAGTGCTGACCAGCACACGCTGCCGCCGCTGGAAAGAGCAGAAGGAACCCAGGACAGGGCAAGGCCAGGGAGGTAATGATTAACCACTTACTGAGTTTAAAGCCATCCTGATGTTATCAGCAGCATCGGGTAAAGGGAGGTATTTGGAACGTTCGAGTTGACCTAGAGGAAAGAACGACAGGACTGTTTTGCTTCTGTGCTGGTGAGTTTGCTTCTGTGCCGGTGAGTTTGCGGGAGATGAGATGGGAAAGAACCTGAACGAGCCATATGAGGTGAGAGGGAAGTTCAAGAGGGAGGAGACATATGTATACGTATGGATGATTCATGTTGATGTTTGGCAGAAACCAACACAATACTGTAAAGTAATTATCTTTCAATTAAAAATAAATAAATTTTTAAAAGCAGAAAACAACAACAACACACACACATACAAATAAGCCGCATAGAGTCGCTGCAACCTTAATCAACACAAATGTATAAAAATTCTATAAAACACATTTAAACTCACTTGATACACCACTTACTATTCCCAAATCCAGAAAAGAAGGAAATCTAGGACTAACCACTTGAGTGGTTTCTAAGGATATCAGTCCAAGAGACTTTTCAAGCAAGAATACGGGAGTGGGTTGCCATTTCCTCTTCCAGGGGATCTTCCCGGCCCAGAGATTGAACCCACCGTCTTCTGTGTCTCCTACACTGGCAGGCAGATTCTTTAGCACTGAGCCACCTGGGAAGCCCTATACAATATACTTATCAATATATAAGGAAATTGGTCACGAAAAATAAAGCCCTTGGTCACTTTGTTTGCAGACGTTTCTGAACAGTGGTATCTAGGAAGACCATCAACATAAAAAGCTTTATAGTAAAGGCCCATCTGATGTCACTCTTCCCATCATAAGCAAATAATGGCTTTTGTCCACCACTCCTGGCTACCTTGAATCGATCAAAGAGTAACTCCAAGAAACAGCCTTCACAATCACCCATCCACAGGACCTGTCCCGGGTGAGAAAGCTCTGGGCTTCAAAGCTGGCAGATCTGGTCAGAGCATCTTTCATCTGTAAAGTGCCTGGTGCACAGCCTATAAGGGCAACAAGGCAGGATGATTGAGCCCATGACTCCTGGGACCAGACTCTGGATCCAAACCAAACTCACTCACACTAGCCATGACCTGGGGGCAAGTCTAATAAGGCTTCCTCTGTAAAACAGTGAAATGGTTTAATGAATCAATAGGGTTGGTTTGCCTAAGTCACTGCTTTTTAAAAGGGGTTTCACTGTACATAATACAGAAGTTATCTAAGACATACTAGAAACCTTTCAGAAGAATGTAGTTTGGTATTTACTTAGTATAAGATGTTTTTGCACAGTGTAACATAGTGTTTACAAACCTGTTTAAAAAAAAAAAAAAGGAGGGGGAGGGGATAACAATGGCACCCAATACAGGGTTGAAAAAGAAATAAAAGGAATCCAAATTGGCAAAGAAGAAGTGAAACTGTCACTGTTTGCAGATGGCATGATTCTTACTATACACAGAAAACCCTAAAGATGCCACCAGAAAACTATTAGAACTACTCAATGAATTCAGTAAAGTCACAGGAAACAAAATTAATACACAGAAATCTCTTGCAGTCCGATACACTAACAATGAAAGCTCAGAAAGAGAAATTAAGGAAACAATCTCATTTACCATTGCAAAAAAAAGAATGAAATACCTAAGGAATAAACCTACCTGAGGAGGCAAACTGTGGAAAATTCTTAAACAGATGGGGATGCCAGACCACTTTACCTGCCTCCTGTGAAACCTGTATGCAGGTCAAGAAGCAACAGTTAGAACCAGACATGGAACAACAAACTGGTTCAAAATTGGGAAAGGAGTACATCAAGGCTGTACATACAGAGTCGACTCTGTAGCCCACCAGGGTCCCCAGTCCATGAAATCTTCCATGCAAGACTACTGGAGAGGGTTGCCATTTCTACTCTAGTGGATCTTCCTGACCCAGGGATCAGACCTATATTTCTTGAGTCTCCTGCATTGACAGGCGGATTCTTTACCATTAGTATCACATGGGAAGCTCTTAAAATTGATCATAAAGCTGATAAATGTTAAACAGCCCATAGAAGCAGGATGGGCCTGATTGGCAGCATTTATAGATTCGCAGATCTGCATCTGGAAAGAATGCCCAAGATACCAACAAGAAATCCACCAGCTCTTAAAAACCCACTG
Source organism: Oryx dammah (assembly GCF_014754425.2). Taxonomy (NCBI): domain Eukaryota; kingdom Metazoa; phylum Chordata; class Mammalia; order Artiodactyla; family Bovidae; genus Oryx; species Oryx dammah. The sequence goes on along the minus strand of NW_024070186.1, from coordinate 15,595,424 downwards.
GAGCTCCTGCTGGCACTGCCTCTCCGAGTACCAAGCAAAATTATTATTTGACTCGTTACACATTTTAAAAAAACCTCAAACATTAACTTGGATACATAAAAATATAAGTAAAGGTGTTTAATCTCAGGAAAACTTGTGGAACAAGTCACAAGAAAGATGTACCAGATCATTCATTTACTTTTCATGTAAAGATAAAAGAACCAGTTCGTGCTGACAGCTTTGAGATTTTTTAAGATTAAAAAGAAGAGTCAACATGGTTCCAGGTATGAGGAAAAAAACCTGACCCATACACAGGAAGATGAGATCAGCATGTAGAATATACATCATGTTTACATCTTTACGTGGGTGTGATGATCACGTATTAATAACTTTCCTACTTTGGCTCTGTAACGAGAGACGTTTCTGAGACTTGACAGCAGGACAAAATCCTCTCGTCTAAGCAGGAAAAGCTGGCACCTTCCTCGGATTAGTTTCAGGTGAGTCCTGCCCTGGCCAAGGTTCTCAGCCCTGGTTTCTTTCCCCTCAGTGGCAGGCACTCCCCCGGCCTCTGAGCTATCTCACCAGTTATAGGTTTGGTTGGAGTTTCAGGAAATGAAAATCCGATCTCACTGGCAGCTCTCCCAGTTTGAGAGCTCTCTGAAAGGAGTGATGAATCAGTGCCCGAAATCCACGCTCCCTAGTCATTCAAGATCCCAAACAGTGAGACCAGGAAGCCAGGAGCTCAGGGGCACCGGGAGCCACAGCCGTGAATCGTCCCCTAAACGCCCAGGACCCAGAAATAACTACAGCACAATCCTCTCTCACCCAGAGATCCCACAGCTGGCAGATCCTGAGGACCCAGGACACCAAATGAGCCCAGACGGGCTGCCACGGACTCTAGAAGAGAAGACGAGTCACAGTGCTCCTAACTGTCAGTGTGTGTGTGTTAGCAACTCAGTCATGTCCAACTCTTCGAAACCCCATAGGCTGTAGCCTGCCAGGCTCGTCTGTCTATGGAATTCTGCAGGGGGAATACTGGAGTAGGTTGCCATTCCCTCCTCCAGGGGATCTTCCTGACCCAGGGGTTGAACCCAAATCTCCTGCACTGCAGGCGGATTCTTTACCATCTGAACTGCCAGGGAAGCCTAACTCTCGGTGGCCAGAGACAAAGCCAGGAAGAAAGGTCTCCCCTGGGCCCAGATCTGATGGAGACGCACCGCACCGCTGTCCAAAAAGACCAGGGGCTCACGTTCTGTGCGATTAATTTCCCAAACAAGCAATTCCACTCCCATACGAGGTAGCAACACTCTTTAGCTGGTTTCTGAAAGGAACAAGACAATCCAGATGGCAGAGACAACACCACCTCTCGAATGTTCTCTCCGGTCATCAGAGGACACCCGTGAGTGCTCTTGATTCCGGAAAGCCAGCCTCAGGGAAACGGTTTTCCCCAAAGTGACCGAGACTCACGTGTGGTGAAGCTCTGCCCTGCTGCTTGCTCCTGGCGTGCGTCCACTTCAATGTCGCCCTCTTAAGTCACACAGCAGAGCATGACTGTCCCAGGCCACCATGGGCTCTCCTTTCAGGGGACTGACTCAAGCCTCAAGTCACCTGCCTGGCCACCACTCAACAGGACGGTTTTGTGGAATACCACCTGTCTCCCATGACAAGATGAAGCTATTTCTAGACAAGGAGGGTCCCTCCTTACAGTATGTTTACTCTGGACCTCAGAACACATTTGCTGGAGATTTATTTTGAAAACTACCAAACCAGTGGAAATGAGGTCAGAGAGGTAGATACCAATGCCCACACAGGAGTCAGGGGTTTTCCCTATTATGAAGGCTCCACTGACTTTCCCTCACACATCATTCATGCATGGGCGCCTGCACCGGGCCCCTTCTAATGCCTTCCAGATGCCAGTCGTGTGATAAGGTGTGACGGGTAGAAGAAACCCCACCTTCCTGATCTCGAATTCGGCATGCCTTCTTCAAACTCCAAAGCAAACACCACCAACAGATACTCCCTATCTGAAGGTCCATGATCAATGGAGCCCCTTACGTCTCAGCCACTGCATACAATCACCTTACATATGGAGAGGTTCTCGTGTCCCATTTGGGGACAAAATGCACTGTGAGAGGGAAGTTAACAGAGACAGTGGTGGATTTAATTAACAGTTCAATGCAAACAAATATAAGACTATCAGAGAAATGGCACACACAGTGACTGATGCAGGAAGGAGAAAGACAGAGGGAGGGAGAAAGCCGCTCAGGAGAGGTACTGCCTGCATCATCCAAGTTTCTTTTTCTATGAATGCCTCATTGTCCAAACGAGATTGCAAACTTTTTAGGGCAGGAATTGAATCTGGTCCTTTTTTATTCAGTCTAGTTTTGTACCATACACAGAAAGTGTTCCAATTTTTTTTTTTTTTCCATCCCAAAGGCCAAATGAGTAAGATGAAATTTAAGACAGAGAGAGCCAGAAAGCCTGCAGCTAGACAAAGCAGACACCAAATTGAAGATGTGAGTGACCTTACAGGTCCAGGAGCACAGAGCTGACCGAATGCCAGCAGGCAGGCTGGAGAGGTTGCCTGTTCCGCGATAAAGTACAAAAGCCACTGTCTAAGGTTTGAAGAACTTGCCTGAGTCGATCTGTGAAATGGGCATGCGTGCAGGCAATGCGTGCTGAGTCACACAGTCATGTCCAACTCTTGGCGACCCCATGAACTCTAGCCCGCCAGGCTCCTTTGTCCATGGGATTTCCCAGGCAAGAATACCAGAATGGGTTGCCATTTACTTCTCCAGAGGATCTTCCTGACCCAAAGATAGCAGATAAATGGGGTTTTGTCCAGATTAAGTGCGTTCATGGCCTAACACCATGCCTATCACATGATGAGCCCTCCAGAATAACATAATGACAGTAGCTAAGGGACTGATGTTTGGGAAAAGGACTCAATTTTTTTTGTGTGAAGATCCAAAGGAAGAACTCAGGATCAAAAAGTTCAGAAATTTCAGGAGGGCAGATTTAACTCAATCCAGGGAAACCAAGTTCCAACAATGAGGAAGTTTCAGTATCCACTGGGTTCCCTTGTGAGAAACAGTTCCTCAAACCAAAAAAAAAAAAAAAAAAAGTTTGATCCAACACTGGAAGGCTGTGTCTACAGCACATTCTAGAACCAAACTGGGCTTTCACTGAGAGGCCAGACATGATGATCTTTTATTTTTTGTGATCAGAAACACAAACCTATCCCTAGAAAGCACAGGCTCCACATGCCTGGTGTTCAGATCAAGTCTCAGATGAGGCCAAGTGTTTGCCCTGCCAGGCGGGCCCCTCCAAAATCAGGGAGCTTAGAGCAATGCTGATGTGAGGTGACATCCAAACAAGCCACCATAAAAGCCTGGGCTTCATCTCACCTTCCAGATCAGAGCTCCCTAGAAAATATTTCTCTAATGGACGTCCACTAGAAGGCCAACGGAGCTCCCAATGATTCCGTCCACTCTGCTTTTGCAGAAGGTTCCGGACTTAAGCTTTTGTTGCTGTTTACTTGCAGCTAGCTGCAAGAATTAATGTGAATTGCAGGGCTTCCTTTGTGGCTCAGATGGTAAAGAATCCGACTGCAATGTGCGAGACCTAGGTTCAATCCCTGGGTTGGGAAGATCCCCTGGAGGAGGGCATGGCAACCCACTCCAGTATTCTTGCCTGGAGAATCCCCATGGACAGAGGAGCCTGGCAGGCTGCAGTCCATGGGGTTTCACAGAGTCAGACACAACTGAGCGACTAAGCACAGCACTTGCTAAGTCATGTCCAACCCCTTGCAACTCCATGAATTATAGCCCACCAGGCTCCTCTCTCCAGTAATCCAAGAATATGGGAGTGGGTTGCCATTTCCTTCTCCATGCCTTTCAAACATTTCCTGCTTCCTTATCACATTTCCGCACCCTCGTCCCTCCTGTACCCCACCCCTACACACAACATAAATGCCTGGAGTTTCCACTCATGGCAAGTCCTTCCCTCCTTCTCCTTGACTGACCTCTAACAAGAGCATAAAGCTCTGCTTTGAGTCACCTGCCCTCTTCAAGATTCACACTGTTCACAGTTCAAGGAGCTGCCCACACGCCCACCAGAAAATCAGGGCCTGCCATTCTCCCTGGATGTCTCTAAGACTGCCCATGACATTTTTCATGCCCCTGGTTCCTCTTCTCTGGACCTCTGTCCAGTGGCTGGGGTAGACCAAGTCCGAGGTTACCTCCCCTTCCTCCTGATCTCGAGTTCTGCCTCTGGGTTGTTCCTCAGACCTGTCTGTGTGATCAGCTGAGCCCTCTGCTACTGCATTTGGGACCAGGCTGGCCATCGGCATGGTGGGGGCAGGGGCACTGGGAGTCCCCTCCCCCACATCCAGGCCCACGGTCCCGAGTGGCTTGCAAGCCAGATCCCCCAAAATGGCCTATACGTAAGGATCCCCAACCTCAAGCTAGGAAGGGACTCACCAAGCCTGGCCCAATTCACATCTCAGTACCCAGGTGTGTGACACCTCCCATTCCCTCCCCAGAGGCCCCTTAGCTCATCTTGGGGGTCCCCTAGGGGGTGCCAGGAAGAGCGGCAAAGACCGAGCAATTGTGCGAAGCAAGACCACCCAGCAGACCCAGAGCTGAGAGAGCAGCAGAGGGTGGATGAGCCCTGAGGGCTCCACCGCCACACCAACAGAGCCGGCTTCCCCTCCGTAAGTAAGCAAAGCTGACCAGACACTACTTTGACCCAGTCGCCTTTTCTTTTTCTACTTCCATGCCTAAGGATTGCATAATTCTGGAGGGCTTCAAAAAATAGATTTCCTATTCCATCAGAATCTGATGCAGCAACTGAAACCAGGGCAATGACCCCCAGTGGTCACAGAGGCCCCCAGGACTCCTGCCACACGCCTAGGTGGAAAAGAGGGAGACGCACCAGCCTGGAGCCCTGGTTTACACATCCTGGTAGACCCCGTGTCCCAGGCTGGGTCGAGTCTCTGCAACAACCATTATAGTGTCCTTCGTGTGTGTAGGCTTCACTGCCTACAAGACTTTTGCACCTTGGCCGCATCACCAGAGATGGTCACCCCTCTGCACTGCCCCATAAAGGTACAAGATCTCCTGCCCAGGTCACCCTGGAAGTGGGCAGCTTGGAGCCAGCGGGGCAGGGGTAAGGGGGAAGGGAAGAGGCTCTGCTCTTGGATCATGAGGAAGTCAGCCTGGCCCTAGAGCCACCCTCTTTCCCACGAGGATTCCAGGCCTCACGAAGCTTCCCTGGAGCCATCTGGCCTGCCTGCACCCCCGGTCTCCCTACAGGTCATGGGATCGCCTGGGGCAAGTTATTTCCCCTGTCTGCCTTAGTTCCTCACAACTGAGTTACGTGCATCATAAAGAGCCTGGAAGGATGCCCAGTTGGAAGTAAAGGCCACATCCACATGGGCTGTTCCTATGATAACAGGGGTGCAACCCAATGTTCTCCTACAATTAAAGCAGGAGTCCAGGATGGAGCAGCCCAGGGTGAGCGGAGGCCAATCACCAAGCAATACTGAGCCCTGTAGGCTCCAGGCAACTACACAATCTTGTAGGAAAAAGACTGACCTTGGAGGAGTCAATAAGAAAGGCCTCCCAGTCAAGAACAAAGGGCTCCTGCTGCTAGCCAGCTCACGGTTTTAAAACGGAGAGGGAGGTGTCCATAGCCAATCTCCAGGCAGAGCCCTCACCGCAGCTCCCTGACTCCTGTGGTGTGGCCTTGCTGGTGCTGCCCTGGCCTCTCACATTGACCTTAAGGGTCCAGTAAGGTTGGCCGTGGTGGGTGGGTGCAGGCAGGCCCACCTCCGGAAAAGCTGTGGAAGGCGGGAGCAAACCTCCACCACCTCCCTGGGTTCCCCAACCCCTGCACCTCACTCAGCAGCAGCAGCAGCGGCGCCTGCGCCCCCAGGAAGCTGGTTAATGTAAGCCGGGCTCCCACTCCCAGCCCCCGCCCTCCTCCAGGGGAGATTGGCTCTGTCCCCACTTCCTGGAGAACCTTCCGAGACTTCCCAGGCTAAGTCAACAACACTCCCCTCACTTCAGGTTTTCTAAACACCTTGAAGCTCTGCTTAGTAGCCTTTGTAATTTTCCATCAGTTGGTTGGCTCTCTACAGCCCGGAGCCCAGGGCGCCTGCTGTGTGCCCCAGTACTACCACGCGGGTCTGAATCCGGCGGCAATCGGGCGGGATTCGCAGGCTCGAGGCAGAGACCCGGGTGACCCCTGCCCAACAGGCAGGTCTCGAGTCGCTCTCTTTTCCCTCCCAAACTATCCACTGGGATTCCACTTGACTGGCCCGCAGCCACCTGCGCGTCCGAAACGGAATTGCGGATTTGGGATCACCGGCGTGGTGGGCCCTTCCCAAAAGCCGGGGCGCAGGCCAGGGTAGGCGGCAGCCCTCAACCCGTGCTTCCCCTCTGGGGCCCGGAAGCGCGAAATTGGGGGCCATAAGGCAATTCTTATCGGTGCCCACTGTCAAGCTGGTACTTTCAGCCGCGGTGCCACGGCCCGGGGTCCTGCCGGATGGCATGCGGTGGACCGAAGCGCCCAGGTGTCCGGCCTTGTCCCTGGCATGAAATATGCGCGGAGAGACCAGGACCGCTCCTTCCGGCACTGGAAGCTCGGGGGACCGGAGCGGAGGCGGGGGGCGTTGCCGGCTGTACAGGCGGCCCAGCCCCGATCGTAGCCTCCGGGTCGCCGCACTGGGGCCAGGGTCGTGGGAATTGCCTTCCTGGGGCCACCGAGTGGTTCCCACCTCGCCCGGAGGCCCTCCAGGCCAGTCACCGCCGCGCCGGCGTTATCGCCCCCGGCATCTCCGAGAGTTTCCAGTTTCTCTCCACTTTGGGAGGGAACCAAGAAGCAGGAGTTCAGGTAACACTACGAGGCTGCAGAGATTTTCCCGAAACAAAGAAGCGGATGGACAACCTTCCCTCCCTCCCTCCTCGTCCCCGAAGGGACAAGGCGCACCCCTCGTTCCCAACTCGGAGCTAAAGAGGCCAGGGGAGCATGAGCCGATTTCAGCCAAGGGGACCGACTCCGAGGCACCTTTCCGGCTACCAATTGGCTAAGGACCGGCAGAGCAGCCTGCACCAACCCAGTGATGCCAACAGAGCAGCCGGGAGGCCTCTGACCCCCGCGCCAAGGCGTCCCAGGCGCGCGGAACCCTCCCGACCTCACGCAGGTCGCTTTGCACGGCTCAGCCCAGTGCGTCCCGACGGCGGGAGGACGGACCCACCGGGCCGAAGCTGCTCACACCTGGCTTCACATCCGCTACTCCCACCCAGTCCGGGCGCCCAGGTACTCCCTTGCTCCCGCGATCTCCAGCACAGAGAGCCCGTCGCGCGAGCCGCTTACCTGCTGCCCTCCGGGGCAGCTCCCCTCCCCTCACCCCTTCTTCCTCCTCCTTCTCCTCCGCCTCCTCTGGAGTTCACTTCTTCCTCGGCCCAGCTCGGAGTCCCCGATCCTCCCCGGCTCTCGCTTTAATCCTGGGAGGCGGTGTCCGAGCGCCCAGGGCAACACCCCCAAGCGCCGGTCCCGGGTCACCTCGGACAGAGGGAGGGGACGGACCGGAACGGCTGTCCCGGGCGGGGCTGGTCGGGGCGAAGGCGGCTAGAGGAGGAGTTTCCTCCAGGGAAAGCCCGGCACGCGCTCCTGGAGGGACCCAGAGGGAGCTCGGGGGCCGCTTCCATCCCCGGCGGGCAGTCTAGGGCTGGGGAGGAGCGCGTCTCCCTCCCGCATTCCCCGGGACCGAGCCGGTCGCTGGCGCCTTGTGCCCGAACGCTCAAGTTTGGGTTCGGCAACGGGATTCTGGGGAGCGCTGACTGAGTCTCCTGTAAACCGGCCGAGCCCTGGCGCAGGGGATCTGCCTGATCTCTGTGCCCTAGGCGAGGACCCAGGAATCTGCTTCCGGAGGCCGCTGGCCCGGGCGCTAGAGCCCAAGGGCCCTCCCCAGTCCTCTTGGGGGGCCTTTTTCTGCCCTCAGGTCCCAAGTCCTTCCCCTTCCCTCAGAACGTCCCCAGGAGTGGCTTGAGGTCTTCTTGCCCCGACTAAGGCAGAGGGTGAGGGAAAAGGGTTAAATAAAGCTTAGCTTTCTGCTTCCTTTTAAGAGGCTCTTCCCAATGTCGTTTGCAATACACAAATATATCTGGATTGCTTTAGAATCAAGTAGAGGCAGAAGAAAGCCCAATTCATGCCAAGTCATGTGCTGCCTTGGCACGGCATTCCTTCCTGAGCAGGTGTCCTAGGACTGGACTTGCCTAGTAAGTTCTTCCCAGCCTCTCCTTTGGCTCCCACCCTTTGGCCCATCCCATCTCCCATCCTTCGCGATGTGCACGTTGTCCAAGTAGAAGACCCTTGAGGACTGCTTCAAGGTCAGTGTCAGCTCACTGGCAGGTTAGGTGGTCTTCTGGTGGTGACGCATCTATTGCTGTTTTGAACGATGCCTTTGGAGTCTGCTGGAAACAGCACCGTTGTTCACCAAAGCTCAGTGTCGACTACACACCAGGCACTACGTGTCTCTCAGCCTTCATCCCTTTAGTGGTTGTTTTCTCACTATCCATTTCCCCTTCTTTCTGCAACTTTCTGGAACGTTTGTTCCCAGGAGCAAAGGACTAGCTTGGGGAACCACCTCAGTTCTGGAGGTGAGCACATGACCAGTGCCTGGCTTAGCAGCTAAATCTCATCCTTGCCTGGATTTGTGCTTCAGGGATGAACACACAACCCACCTTTGCACCTGAGTCTAGGGTTAGCCTGGGGAAGCTGGGATTTTTTTCTCTTCTACTGGAGCCTTCAGAGACCCACTCCCTTGTGCTTGGAGGAAGAAGCAAGTAGTCACAGGAATCGTTGATAGCTGTCTTTCCATCACCAGGGAGCTAGTACCACAGCAAAGATAGCTTCTCCACCAAGAACCAGAGCATACACCTCACACCAGCCAGAATGGCCATCATTACAAAGTACAAGTAATAAATGCTGGAGAGGGTGTGGAGAAAACGGAACGTTCTTACACCACTAGTGGGAATGTAAGTTAGTGCAGCCACTGTGGAGAACAGAATGAAGGCTCCTTACAGAGCTAGACAGAGCTACCATGTGATCCAGAACTGCCGCTCTTGGGCATGTAGGTGGAGAAAACTCTAATCTGAAAATAAATGTGCATCCCAATGTTCACTCCAGCTCTACTTAAAATGGCCAAGATATGGAATCAACCTAAATGTCCATCAACATAGAAATATATAAAAAAGATGTGGTACATATATATAATGGAATATTCAGTTCAGTTCAGTCACTCAGTCGTGTTCGACTCTTTGCAATCCCATGGTCTGGTATTCCCATCTCTTTCAGAATTTTCCACAGCTTATTGTGATCCACACAGTCAAAGGCTTTGGCATAGTCAATAAAGCAGAAATAGATGTTTTTCTGGAACTCTCTTGCTTTTTCCATGATCCAGCGGATGTTAGCAATTTGATCTCTGGTTCCTCTGCCTTTTCTAAAACCAGCTTGAACATCTGGAAGTTCATGGTTCATGTATTGCTGAAGCCTGGCTTGGAGAATTTTGAGCATTACTTACTAGCGTGTGAGATGAGTGCAAGAGATGGGAATACCAGACCACCTAACCTGCCTCTTGAGAAATCTGTATGCAGGTCAGGAAGCAATAGTTAGAACTGGACATGGAACAACAGACTGGTTCCAAATAGGAAAAGGAGTCCATCAAGGCTGTATATTGTCACCTGCTTATTTAACTTATATGCAGAGTACATCATGAGAAATGCTAGACTGGAAGAAACACAAGCTGGAATCAAGTCTGCCAGGAGAAATATCAATAACCTCAGATATGCAGATGACACCACCTTTATGGCAGAAAGTGAAGAGGAGTTAAAAAGCCTCTTGATGAAAGTGAAAGAATAGAGTGAAAAAGTTGGCTTAAAGCTCAACATTAAGAAAATGAAGATCATGGCATCCGGTCCCATCACTTCATGGGAAATAGATGGGGAAACAGTGGAAACCGTGTCAGACTTTATTTTTGGGGGCTCCCAAATCACTGCAGATGGTGACTGCAGCCATGAAATTAAAAGACGCTTACTCCTTGGAAGAAAAGTTATGACCAACCTAGATAGCATATGCAAAAGCAGAGACATTACTTCGCCGACTAAGGTCCGTCTAGTCAAGGCGATGGTTTTTCCTGTGGTCATGTATGGATGAGAGAGTTGAACTGTGAAGAAGGCTGAGCGCCAAAGAATTGATGCTTTTGAACTGTGGTGTTGGAGAAGACTCTTGAGAGTCCCTTGGACTGCAAGGAGATCCAACCAGTCCATTCTGAAGGAGATCAACCCTGGGATTTCTTTGGAAGCAATGATGCTAAAGCTGAAACTCCAGTACTTTGGCCACCTCATGCGAAGAGTTAACTCATTGGAAAAGACTCTGATGCTGGGAGGAACTGGGGGCAGGAGGAGAGGGGGGACGACTGAGGATGAGACGGCTGGATGGCATCACGGACTCTATGGACATGGGTCTGAGTGAACTCCGGGAGATGGTGATGAACAGGGAGGCCTGGTGTGCTGCGATTCATGGGGTCGCAAAGAGTTGGACACGACTGAGTGACTGAACTGAACTGAACTGAACTGAACTGAACTGATAGATTCACGGACAGAGGAGCCTGGTGGGCTACCATTCATGGCATTGCAAAGAGTTGGACACAGCTGAGTGACTAACACTCACTTGTAGATGCCTACACCAGATAATTGGCCAGAGGCTTTTCCAGGTTAATTATTTGAAACAGTTAAGAAACACAATATTCCAGTCTTTCAAATGTTTTTTTTCCCAAGGAATAAGGATATAGAAAATAATCTCCAACTCATCAGTGCCTAAACCAGCAAAGAAAGTTCAAGAAAAGTTATAAACCAATCTAATTCATGAATATAAATGTGAAAATCCTTTTTAAAAATTAAGAAAAAGAATCCAACAGTGTATAAAAAGATTATGACTAAGTTGGGTTTATCCTAGGAATGTAATACTGATTTAACATTAGAAAAGCTGTTCATATGATTAGCACAATAACACATTAGACAGAAAATTTGTCTAATGTGTTAAATGATAAAAAAATTTTATTCAATAAAACTAAAACACATTCATAATAAAAGTCCTCTGCAAAGATGAAATAAAAAGAAGCTTTCTTACCTGATAAAGTATATCTGTGTGTGTGTGTCTGTGTGTCTGTGTTAGTCACTCAGTCGTGTCCAACTCTTTGTGACCCCATGGACTGTGGCCTACCAGGCTCCTCTGTCCATGGGATTCTCCAGGCAAGAATATTGGAGTAAGTTGCCATTCCCTTCTCCAGGGGATCTTCCTGACCCAGGGATCGGACTTGGGTCTCCTGCATTACAGACAGAGTCTAAGTCCCCTGGTGGCTCATATTAAAAAAAAAAAAAAAGGATATTTATAAGTGTCAAAAAATATCCTCAGTGATAAAAGATTTATGATTAGCACCATTTCTGCTCAATATACTGAATCCTTTAGCCAGGGTTGCTGCTGCTGCTGCTAAGTCATTTCAGTCGTGTCCGACTCTGTTCGACCCCATAGACAGCAGCCCACCAGGCTCCCCCATCCCTGGGATTCTCCAGGCAAGAACACTGGAGTGGGTTGCCATTTCCTTCTCCAATGCATGAAAGTGAAAAGTAAAAGTGAAGTCACTGAGTCGTGTCTAACTCTCAGTGACCCCATGGACTGCAGCCTACCAGGCTCCTCTGTCCATGGGATTTTCCAGGCAAGAGTACTGGAGTGGAGTGCCATTGCCTTTTCCATTAGCCAGGGTAATAAATAAGAAAAACAAAATTAAACTAATAAGAATTACAAAAGAACACAAGTCATTATTGATTGTGTATCTAAAAGACCTCAAAGAAGCAAAGAAAATTATTAGAATTATTAAGAAAGTTTGGCTATCTATATTTACATTTGATAAATACAGAGGCAGTATACAAAAATAATTTGCATCCTTCTACACCTCCAACTCCATGCTCAGTAAATCTTTAATCCAATTTTCTGTTAATAAGTGGGGCTGTGTTCCCTCCTTAACCTCAGGCCAAACTATGGTAGGGGTAATGGCTGTAATGGTGAACTCCTTCAAAAGGATTTATGCCATGCAGCTGCAACAGTGCACAGAGCATGGCAGAGAGGAGTTACCCCACCTCCGAGGTCAGGGGCAGAAGCCAAGAGGACCCCATGCCCGAGGGGTGGCAGCCAAGAGGAGTTACCCCACATCTGAGGTCAGGGGCAGTGGCCGAGAGTGTCAGGCTGTGACAGCTCAGGAATGGCCAAGAGGAGTTACCCCACATCCGAGGCCAGGGGCGGTGGCCAAGAGGAGCTACCCTGCGACCGAGGAGACATGGCTGCGTGGGCGCAGTAGGGCCTAGAGGAGCTATTCCATGTTCAAGGTCAAGAGGGGTGGCAGTGAGGAGATATCTCTAGTCAAAGGTAAGGAGTAGTGGCTGCGCTTTGCTGGAGCAGCTGTGAAGAGATACCCCATGTCCAAGGTAAGAGAAACCCAGTAAGACGGTAGGTGTGGCAAGAGGGCATCAGAGGGCAGACACACTGAAACCATAATCACAGAAAACTAGTCAATCTAATCACACTAGGACCACAGCCTTGTCTAACTCAATGAAACTAAGCCATGCCCATGGGGCCACCCAAGATCGGCGGGTCATGGTGGAGAGGTCTGACAATGTGGTCCACTGGAGAAGGTAATGGCAAACCATGTCCGTATTCTTGCCTTGAGAACCCCATGAACAGTAGGAAAAGGCAAAATGATAGGATACCAAAAGAGGAACTCCCCAGGTCAGTAGGTGCCCAATATGTTACTGGAGATCAGTGGAGAAATAACTCCAGAAAGAATGAAGGGATGGAACCAAAGCAAAAACAATACCCAGTTGTGGATGCGACTGGTGATAGAAGCAAGATCCAATGCTGTAAAGAGCAATATTGCATAGGAACCTGGAATGTCAGGTCCATGAATCAAGGCAAATTGGAAGTGGTCAAACAGGAGATGACAAGAGTGAACATCGACATTCTAGGAATCAGCGAACTAAAATGGACTGGAATGGGTGAATTTAACTCAGATGACCATTATATCTACTACTGCGGGCAGGAATCCCTCAGAAGAAATGGAGTAGCCATCATGGTCAACAAAAGAGCCCAAAATGCAGTACTTGGATGCAGTCTCAAAAACGACAGAATGATCTCTGTTCATCTCCAAGCCAAACCATTCAATACCACATTAATGCAAGTCTATGCCCCAACCAGTAACGCTGAAGAAGCTGAAGTTGAATGGTTCTATGAAGACCTACAAGACCTCTTAGAACTAACACCCAAAAAAGATGTCCTTTTCATTATAGGGGACTGGAATGCAAAAGTAGGAAGTCAAGAAACACCTGGAGTAACGAAAATTTGGCCTTGGAATGCGGAATGAAGCAGGGCAAAGACTAATAGAGTTTTGACAAGAAAACGCACTGGTCATAGCAAACACCCTCTTCCAACAACACAAGAGAAGACTCTACACATGGACATCACCAGATGGTCAACACCGAAATCAGGTTGATTATATTCTTTGCAGCCAAAGATGGAGAAGCTCTATACAGTCAACAAAAACAAGACCGGGAGCTGACTGTGGCTCAGATCATGAACTCCTTATTACCAAATTCAGACTTAAATTGAAGAAAGTAGGGAAAACCACTAGACCATTCAGGTATGACCTAAATCAAATCCCTTATGATTATACAGTGGAAGTGAGAAATAGATTTAAGGGCCTAGATCTGATAGATAGAGTGCCTGATGAATTATGGAATGAGGTTCGTGACATTCAAGACCAACCCCATGAAAAAGAAATCAAAAAAAGCAAAATGGCTGTCTGAGGAGGCCTTACAAATAGCTGTGAAAAGAAGAGAAGCAAAAAGCAAAGGAGAAAAGGAAAGATATAAGCATCTGAATGCAGAGTTCCAAAGAATAGCAAGAAGAGATAAGAAAGCCTTCCTCAGCGACCAATGCAAAGAAAAGAGGCAAACAGCAGAATGGGAAAGACTAGAGATCTCTTTAAGAAAATTAGAGATACCAAGGGAACATTTCATGCAAAGATGGGCTTGATAAAGAACAGAAATGGTATGGACCTAACAGAAGCAGAAGATATTAAGAAGAGGTGGCAAGAATACACAGAAGAACTATATACAAAAAAGATCTTCACGACCAAGATAATCACGATGGTGTGATCACTCATCCAGAGCCAGACATCCTGGAATGTGAAGTCAAGTGGGCCTTAGAAAGCATCCTTATGAACAAAGCTAGTGGAAGTGATGGCATTCCAGTTGAGCTGTTTCAAATCCTGCAAGATGATGCTGTGAAAGTGCTGCACTCAATATGCCAGCAAATTTGGAAAACTCAGCAGTGGCCACAGGACTGGAAAAGGTCAGTTTTCATTCCAATCCCAAAGAAAGGCAATGCTAAAGAATGCTCAAACTATCGCACATTGCACTCATCTCACATGCTAGTAAAGTAAGGCTCAAAATTCTCCAAGCCAGGCTTCAGCAATATGTGAACTGTGAACTTCCTGATGTTCAAGCTGGTTTTAGAAAAGGCAGAGGAACCAGAGATCAAATTGCCAACATCCGCTGGATCATGGAAAAAGCAAGAGAGTTCCAGAAAAACATCTATTTTTGCTTTATTGACTATGCCAAAGCCTTTGACTGTTTGGATCACAATAAGCTGTGGAAAATTCTGAAAGAGATGGGAATACCAGACCACCTGACCTGCCTCTTGAGAAACCTATATGCAGGTCAGGAAGCACCAGTTAGAACTGGACATGGAACAACAGACTGGTTCCAAATAGGAAAAGGAGTACGTCAAGGCTGTACATTGTCACCCTGCTTATTTAACTTATATGCAGAGTACATCATGAGAAATGCTGGACTGGAAGAAACACAAGCTGGAATCAAGATTGCCAGGAGAAATATCAATAACCTTAGATATGCAGATGACACCACCCTTATGGCTGAAAGTTAAGAGGAGTTAAAAAGCCTCTTGATGAAAGTGAAAGAGGAGAGTGAAAAAGCTGGCTAAAGGTCAACATTAAGAAAACGAAGATCATGGCATCCGGCCCCATCACTTCATGGGAAATAGATGGGGAAACGGTGATGGACTTTATTTTTTTGGCCTCCCAAATCACTGCAGATGGTGACTGCAGCCATGAAATTAAAAGACGCTTACTCCTTGGAAAAAAAGTTATGACCAACCTAGATAGCATTTTGAAAAGCAGAGACATTACTTTGCCAACAAAGGTCCGTCTAGTCAAAGCTATGGTTTTTCCAGTGGTCATGCATGGGTGTGAAAGTTAGACTGTGAAGAAGGCAGAGCTCCAAAGAATCGATGCTTTTGAACTGCGGTGTTGGAGAAGACTCTTGAGAGTCCCTTGGACTGCAAGGAGATCCAACCAGTCCACTCTGAAGGAGATCAACCCTGGGATTTCTTTGGAAGCAATGATGCTAAAGCTGAAACTCCAGTACTTTGGCCACCTCATGCGAAGAGTTGACTCATTGGAAAAGACTCTGATGCTGGGAGGGATTGGGGGCAGGAGGAGAAGGGGCCAACCGAGGATGAGATGGCTGGATGGCATCATTGACTCAATGGACGTGAGTTTGAGTGAACTCTGGGAGTTGGTGATGGACAGGGAGGCCTGGCGTGGTATGATTCATGGGGTCGCAAAGAGTCGGACACAACTGAGCGACTGAGCTGAACTGAACTGATTGGAAGGGAGATTGGCAGGGGGTACAACTGAGGGACTCTGGAGAGGCTGCTCCTCAGCACGTCCCAAAGGCGCTATCTGCTGAGCCCCAGTAGCTGTTACACAAGCCGGTGGGGGTTCTTCTGTCCTTTCTCTTCTCTGTGCTAAGGATCAGACCAATGAAACTGAGCACCACTTAGATATTTAGCAAATTTTCCGGCGGGCTATGAAGGGAATTCCTTGGCACGTTTTTCCCACTGCTTTTTCCTCCTGTCCTTCAGCCCTCTCTGAGGACTTGAGCCCAACCAAAACCCAGAATGGCTTCGGATACTTAATAAAGCTCAGGCTCTGAGTTCTCATTGCAAAAATTCATTGAGAATCAAAGCGATAGATAAGAGGTAGACTTGCTAAGATCCAGAGAGAAGAGCCCACTCTTCAGGGTACTGGTCATGGAATGTGGCCTGGCTAGCTTTTGTGAGGGGGGTACATTCATATGCTATGAGTGGGAGGATCATCACAGCCATGGGGGAACCACCCACTCCTCTGTCTTTTGCCAGTTCCTTAGAGTGGTTCTGCCACCTCTGGGTGTGTCTTTTGGCTTACAGATAGGAGATTAAGGTTTACTTGACTTGACTTATCATCTTGGACCCAATTGATTTTAATCGGTTTACGTTATGCTGTGCTGTCATTCTTTCAAAGGTTGTGCCCTGCCCCCTTCCCTCCTTTTTCATGCTCCTTTCCTGAGCCCTGTCCAGGCCCATTTGTTTCCTCTACAATCTTCTAGAGGGACAATCAGGAAATAGATGGCCCTTGGGAGGCAAATTCTGTATAATACCCAATCCTTCTAGATATCCAGGCCTTCATCTTCCATGTTTCCAACATGTGCAACATTAGCATCTCCCAGTGAACCTGCTAGGGAGGGCAACAGGCACACAGTGCCTGCTGGAAGTCCATCGGCTGGCATCCCTTCAAAAATGATTGGGCCTCCAGGGATAAAGTTTGCCACTTAGGGAGTTAGCCCTGCAGGCTGTTTGGGCCCAAACCCTTACCACTCTTCTCCTAAAGTTACAAACATATCCCCGGATCAAATCTCCACTCCACTTTTATGGAACATCTGGTCTGTTGCCTCTTAACAAATTTGTTCTTAAGCCAATTACTAACTCCTATAATTAGGATCCTTCCCCTTGTAGGCAACATTGCTCTATCCAGTTCAGTTCAGTTCAGTCGCTCAGTCGTGTCCGACTCTTTGCGACCCCATGAATCACACCACGCCAGGCCTCCCTGTCCATCACCAACTCCCGGAGTTCACTCAGACTCACGTCCATCGAGTCAGTGATGCCATCCAGCCGTCTCATCCTCGGTCGTCCCCTTCTCCTCCTGCCCCCAATCCCTCCCAGCAACAGAGTCTTTTCCAATGAGTCAACTCTTCGCATGAGGTGGCCAAAGTACTGGAGTTTCAGCTTTAGCATCATTCCTTCCAAAGAAATCCCAGGGCTGATCTCCTTCAGAATGGACTGGTTGGATCTCCTTGCAGTCCAAGGGACCCTGACCTGCCTCTTGAGAAATCTGTATGCAGGTCAGGAAGCAACAGTTAGAACTGGACATGGAACAACAGACTGGTTCCAAATAGGAAAAGGAGTACGTCAAGGCTGTATATTGTCACCCTGCTTATTTAACTTATATGCAGAGTACATCATGAGAAATGCTAGACTGGAAGAAACACAAGCTGGAATCAAGATTGCCGGGAGAAATATCAATAACCTCAGATATGCAGATGACACCACCCTTATGGCAGAAAGTGAAGAGGAGCTAAAAAGCCTCTTGATGAAAGTGAAAGAGGAGAGTGAAAAAGTTGGCTTAAAGCTCAACATTAAGAAAATGAAGATCATGGCATCCGGTCCCATCACTTCATGGGAAATAGATGGGGAAACAGTGGAAACAGTGTCAGACTTTATTTTGGGGGGCTCCCAAATCACTGCAGATGGTGACTGCAGCCATGAAATTAAAAGACGCTTACTCCTTGGAAGAAAAGTTATGACCAACCTAGATAGCATATGCAAAAGCAGAGCCATTACTTTGCCGACTAAGGTCCGTCTAGTCAAGGCGACGGTTTTTCCTGTGGTCGTGTATGGATGTGAGAGTTGGACTGTGAAGAAGGCTGAGCGCCGAAGAATTGATGCTTTTGAACTGTGGTGTTGGAGAAGACTCTTGAGAGCATATTTCACCACAAAAACAAAGATACCAGATCAGCAAAAATTAAAGTTACTCAGTACCATGTGTGGCCCAAACTGAGTCACCTGAAAGGGAGGGGAGGATAAAGGGAGAGGGTGTAACTGGAAGCCTTTTCAGAATTCTGCAGTAACACTGAAGTTGTTGAAAACCCTTCACCCAGCAATCTCACTCCCAAGTATGTGGCCTGAAGTATTCCTGTGAAGTTTCTACAGAAATGTTTACAGAGGCACAATTGCTATTGCAAAAGCCTGGAAACAACATAAATATTGACACGAAAGCCCTGTGAGTTCTTCTCATGGGAAAAGAAATGAGTATGTGTTGGTCTAATTCACATGATGCAGTGAAACTGGGCAAATGATAAGGGTGTGCTTTACCACCAATGAATCTCACAAAATGTGGAGCAAAAAAGTGAGCTGCAGAACAACATATAGAGGATTCCCTTTATGTGAAGTTCTAAACATTCAATGTTAAACAATGTTTTTAGAGGTATTTACATATATGGTGAACTGTGTAAAAGAGAAATAAGAGAAAAAAGTGTAAAAGAGAAAGAAGAAAAAACTCCATACTGCGGTTTTTCCCCAGTGGGAATGGATGAGGTTCAATAAGGAAAGATGCAAGCTGAGGAGATTGGACATAATGCATAATGTATTGATGACAATATGTTTCTAAGCCTGGCTGGTGATGACAGACGTATTCCCTTTATATGTTATTTATAGCATTTTGTATTATATATATACATATATATATATATTTTTTAAAGGCTAAGTGCTAAAGAATTGATGCCTTTGATCTATGGTGCTGGAGAAGACTCTTGAGATTCTTTTGGACAGCAAGGAGATCAAACCAGTCCATTCTAAAGGAAATCAACACTGAATATTTATTGGAAGGACTGATGCTGAAGTTGAAGCTCCAATACTTTGGCCACCTGATGCAAAGAGCTGAGTCACTGGAAAAGACCCTTATGCTGGGAAAGATTGCAAGCAGGAGAAGGGGACAACAGAGGATGAGATGGTTGGATGGCATCACCGACTCAAAGGACATGATTTTAAGCTAACTCTGGGAGACAGCGAAGGACAGACAAACCTGGCATGATGCAGTCTAGGGGTCTCAAAGAGTCGGACACGACTGAGCAACTGAACAGCAGTATGCTATTGTTGGGGCTTCCCAGGCGGCTCAGTGGTAAAGAACCTGCCTGCCAGTGCAGGAGACATAAGAGATGCGGGTTCAATCCCTGGGTGGGAAAGATCCCCTGGAGGAGAGCAAGGCACCCCACTCCAGTATTCTTGCCTGGAAAATCCCATGGACAGAGGAACCTGATGGGCTAGTCCATAAAATGGCAAAGAGTTGGATATGACTGAAGAGACTTAGCATGCACGCACACATATGCTATTGTACGTATGGAGCATTTCATAATTTTACAAATGATGTATGTGTCATTAAACTGTTTTGTTTTGCTTTTAGAATGTGTACAGCTGAACATGAATGCCTTTTAAAAATATTTATTTCTATTTATTAAGCTGTGCTGGATCTTAGCTGTGACACACTGGTTCTTTAGTTGGAGCATGTGGAATCTAGTTCCCTGACCAGGGATCAAACCCAAGCCCCCTGCATTGGGAGCACAGAGGCTTAACTGCTGTACCATTGGGAAGTCCCTGAACATGAATGCTTTGATGAGAATGATGAAGCTGCTCACCGTTTGGCGGTAATAAGACCATCTTGGCCCCATGGTGCTTCAGATGGAGAGGGTAATTCTGTGTTGTGGTTTTGATGTTCACCAGAGTCCCCTGGGTGCCTAGAGTCAGAAGGAGTAAGAAAGAATCAAGTACCTTGAAAAACAAGGATGCAGGACACACAGGATTTATTCCGAACCAAAATGACGAGGAAGACTGTGCAGAAGCCTTACGATGCCATGCCCAGTGAGCTCAGGACTTCGGGCCCGTCCTTCCAGAGTTAATGAAGCCCCTCATCAAACACCACTGCTGAGCAAACAGCATCTCTAGCGGTCTCCATGCTTTCACCAAGTTCTTTGGGTGAGCCCAGATCCCACTTGTTCACACAAGGAAAAAGTTTTCAGCAGTTGTTGTTTCTCGTGACCGAAGCCAGTAGTAAGGCTTTGCGCCAAGGCTCAGCAAGTCCTGAGTCTCTGACCGTGTAAAAACAATTACCTTTCATTAAACATTTTCTGCATCAGTCATCACGCTGGGGTTTACACTACCCCATTGTGAGAGAGGGGCATTGATTTCCCCAGTTTTTACAACTGAGGGTCCTGAGGCTCTGGGAGACGGGGTGCACCAGACCTTGCTTCAGCACACAGGTGGGGCTAAGACCAGAACTGGGTCTCCGGGCTCGG
The DNA here is from genome assembly GCF_014754425.2 of Oryx dammah. Lineage (NCBI taxonomy): Eukaryota > Metazoa > Chordata > Mammalia > Artiodactyla > Bovidae > Oryx > Oryx dammah. Next base: position 15,575,082 of record NW_024070186.1, on the reverse strand, counting down.
CCATCTCTTGGGCGGAGCTCCTGGTACCCGGATGTGGGCGGGGCCTGTGTTCCCATCTGTTCCAGGTCTCTGGGCTCCCTTTGCCCCAGAACCCAGAGGGAGGCAATTGCAGGGGCAATGGGTGTGTGGGGCAGGCGGGCAGGGGGAGGGGTGGGGGAGGGGGGGACGCCCACAGCAGCTGCAGTGAAGAAGGAGCAGCCCTCCGTCAGCCTCCTCCTGGGCCCTGGGTCCCCTGCCTCCTGCCTGGTCCTCCCGCCTCCATGAGGAATCACCCTGCATCCAGGGACCTAGGCTGGGGCACTGGGCGATGTGCATTCACTTAGGGCAGCAAGCCTCCTTGGCTCTGGGGGCTAAGTTCCCACTCTGTCCCTAGAGGCAGCAGATTCAGAACAACGGAGCAAAAACAGGACAGTGCGGGCCGGGGCGCTTGCAAAGGGGAGGAGAAGCAGCAGCATTTTATTTGGCGCCCACCTGGCTGTGCCTTCCCGCCGTCCCTGCCCTGCTGTTCTGGGAGGTGCTGGTGGCCCCAATTCTGCCCTGGACCCACTTCCTTTTGCCAGGTCAGGGGGAGGCTTTACGGTTTTTCTCTGCTGGATGGGGCATCACTGGAGGTGCAGACTCCAAGTCTATGGCCGGCTTGCTGGGCTTCGATTTCCATCAGTCAGTTCTGGTCAGACAGGCTAGACTCAGGCCAGTCCTTGGCTCTGACTGGCCACTGTCCTGGTGAACAGAGGAAAGAGTGCTGGGGAGGGGTCCCACCACCTCCCAGGGCCTCCCCTGAGCAGGCCGGACCCGGTGCCTGAGCCACAGTCTGGCTCTTTCCATGATTCTGTGACTTTCTCTCCCTTGATGTTCTTTCTCCTCTGGAGAACATGAACTCCTGAGCTGAGAGGTTTATACTGAGTGTCTTCTCTCACAGCCATGAAGAGACAGCCCTGTAACCCTCTAACTGCAGTGCCTCAGAACACACCAGCTCTTCCATGGGGTCCTAGGTGGCTCCTGACCAAATGCCCATCTCCAGCCTGGGGTGCCAGATCCCTTCCCAGGACCCTCCTCTCCCAGGACAGCATCTGCACCAGTGATCGGTGGGTAGTAGCCCCCACTCCCTGGGGGGGTGGCCCAGGCCTCTGGGGTGATGGCACCACAGCTTAGACCTTCCCTCCATCCAGACCTGCTTCCTTCAGCCCCAAAATGTTTAACACTCCTGAAGAAACTTCCTGTGTCCAGGGAAGCTGACACAGGACAGAAGTCATCTAATCTCTTAGGGCTACAGTGGAAAAGCCATAGAGAGAAAGTTGGGTTTAAATGAGTAATGGCATGTAAAAGGTTTAGAAAGAGTATCACTATTACGCAGTTATTACTACTGGTGCTAACTGGCTTTGCATGTAGTGCTCGTGGTAAAGAGTCGCCCGCCACTGCAGAAGACACAAGAGACACAGGTTCCATCTCTAGGTCAGGAAGACCCCAAGGAGGAGGAAATGGCAACCCACTCCAGCATTCTTACCCGGAGAAGCTCATGGACAGAGAAGCCTGGCGGGTTACAGAGTCAGACACAACTGAGCAACTAAGCATTCATGTACTACTGGTAGTCCTGCTCCTAATACTCAGGACACACCACTGCCTCCTAGCCCATGACCTGCTGTAGCTCGAGCAAAACCCCCACGCTGACTCAAACCCACATGCTCATGCCGATGTGTTCTAGATGCTCAAGATGTACCCATGCATCTAAGAACCATAAATTAAGGATATTCACCGCTTACATATGTGAACTCATCCATTTCTCATTAATCGACTATGGCATTAACCCCCTGATGGAGGAACCATCAACCCCAGTCTGGGGAGTTTCAAGCTCTGTCTCTCGTCAAACCACATTTCCAACTCGGAGCACCGAAAATCCTGTTATCATCAGAGCCCCCTATATGGACCTTCTGTCAGGAGCCCAATGGACTGTGTTCACACTGCCTTAGGGACTTGAAGATTTTTTCATCAGGTCAAGACTAATATTTCCATCACATTGTTGAATGCCAACACTTTCAGACAAGAAACCGGAGCAGAAGAGCAGGTAAAATACAAATGCCAGCACATAGGTTAAAGCATTTTAGTAGATGGCCCCCTGCTCTCAGAATAACAATTTATTGTTTAACAAACTTCCCTAAAGGTTGGCCGTCAGAGTTAGTTTCAAGCCCACATCTTGGATTTTCTGAAAACCTCAGAGCTGAATAAAAGGCAAGGTGCTGAGGCATTAAAGGGCGGGACAGTTTTCGGGGAGGTCGTGGTCACAGATCCTTTCCTTTCAAGCTGCATGCTTTCAGAAAAGTGAGACCAGCACACGTGCTGGCCAGCTCATCCTTTGGAGGCTGTCCAGAGGCTGGGAGTTCCCAACCGGGACCAGGACTAAGGCTGACAGCCTCGGCAAGGTGGGGGAGGTGGGGACCAGTGAGTGGCTCCAGTGGGCGACAGAGACTGCACGCAGGAGCTGCTTCTCCCCTTCCCCAGGCAGGGAGGCCTGGGACCACCGCATATGCTAGGGGAGGCCCAGGTCCCGTGGGGTGTGGAGGCCGAGGTGGGGCCATCCGGCTGATCTGAACTCTCCTTTTCATCCACTAGGTCTGCTGGGGCCATCTTGCAGCATGTGCAAGATTTCACTGGAAATGTGCTGCTGCTTGAGAAACCTTTAAATGTGGGCTGAGTCAGACTTCCCTGGTGGTACAGTGGATAAGAATGTGCCTGTGCCAACACAAAGGACATGAGTTCGATCACTGGTCCGGGAAGATCCCACATGCCCCAGAACAGCTAAAGCCCATGTGGTACCAACCACTGAGTCCCTCGAGCCTAGAGCCTGTGCTTGGCAACAAGAGAAGACTCCGCAATGAGAAGCCCACACATAGCAACCAGAGAAAACGTGTGCAGCCACAAAGACTCAGCACAGCCAAAAATAAATCAATAAATAGTAAAATTTTCAAAAAGTGGACTGGATCAAACCTCAGAGACCTCACAGACCTGTTCAAAGAACTTAGTTGGACCTCAATGCAGGGGCATCCTTGAAGAGTTTAAGATGGGAGATGGGATGGATTTGCGCCCCTGGTTTCTGCCCCCACCCCTGCCCCACCAGGTACGTGACAGGAAAGGGAAGGTGCTTATGGGGGAGGGGTGCTCAGTGAGATCAAACACCCTGGAGACTCCTGATAAGTTTCATTTGCTTAGCAAATAATATTCCACCCCTCTTACTTTTAGCATTGTATTAAAATTTGTTTCTAAATGAGCTATATAGTTTTTATTATCTTTGCAGGACACAGCTTAATGTCATGGGAAATCAAAATGTTTTCATTACCAAATGCGGCGTATTTGCAGGAAGATTTTCTGATGAAACCAGCCCCACTGAACCTCTATGTGAGCCCTGGGTCTTCACCCTGCTGACACCCCCACGCTACAAAGAGGGGTATCACTGATCTGGATAGTTTTCTTCTTTGAAAAAGAGAAAAATTAGAAATGTTATTCCATTAGTAGTAAGTTCTTAAAGATCTAAAAATCAGAGGTTTTGTTTTTCACAAGTATTCCTCATTCTAAAACATGCTTGATGTGACTTCCCTGGCAGTCCAGTGGTTAGGACTTTGCCTTCCAATGCAGGGGGGTCTGATCCCTGACTGGGGAGCTGAGATCCTACATACCTCAAGGCCAAAAACCAAAACACAAAACAGAAGCAGTGTTGTAACAAATCCAATTAAGACTTTAAAAATGCTCCACATCAGAAAAATAAAAACATGTGGATTTAAAAAAAAAAAAGAGAGAGAAAAGGCTTGATTTTTTCATATTATACCTGATTTCTCTCTTCTGGCTCAAATCCAGGCAAGTAAATTTTTTGGAAAAGATTAAGCCTGGCCAGTGATGCTACACGTGCTCTTTTTGGTACTCACGCTTAAATGCCCTTTCAGACTTTGAGAAGACACTGGGGATCCTCAAGCTTCCATGCTCATGCCTTGGCACTGGCTAAATTTACCTCCCCCAGTTCCCTCCCTCTACCAAGAGCCCCTGATGCCCTGAGTCAGGAAGGCAGCTTAGCAACCTGCATCTAATTTTTTTTTTCCTGGTAATGGCTGTTCAAAGGTTCATAAAACCCTTCAATCTCTTTCTCCCCAGAGAAACACAATGTCCAGTCGTGAATCTATGCACAATGTGAAAGAGACAGCTGCTTTGTTGGGTTGGGGGCCACAGGCTACAAAGCAGAACAAGAGCAACCTGGGGGTGGCTGGCAGCTTCAGGACTGCCTGGTCCTTCTCCCACTTCTTCAGGCTCAGGGATGCTCTGAGTGTGGCTACCTGTGCTCAAGAAATGAACTGTAACCAATCAATATGCTGCATGGTTCATCTGGTCTCAAATGCCTCTAGTTCAGTTCAGCTGACATGTGTGACCCCGCTGAACACAAGTTCAATATCTATGCACGTGTGTGTACTCACAGGGCTGCCCTAGGTGGCTCAGTGGTAAAGAACCCGACTATCAGTGCAGGAAACATAGGAGATGTGGGTTCGATCCCTGGTGGGGAAGATCCCCTGGAGGAACCAACCCACTCCAGTATTCTTGCCTGGAGAATCCTGTGGACAGAGAAGCCTGGCAGGCCACAGTCCACTGGGTCGCAATGAGTTGGACGTGACTGAGCACAGACGAAGCCCTGTCGTTGTGTACACACATAGCCTTGCCATGTGTACAGATACGTATGTGTGCATAAACCGATACACGTGCAAACACACACATCTATACAGTATATGTAATGTGTGCGTATATATATGTAAAAATGAAAATACAAAGATGCACCTTTTTCTCACTGATTTTTAGAAACTGTAGCTGCTTCAGTGACTCTGTCCTTTAAAATATGAACACTGAAGCCCCCATGCCCCATGTCCATGCCTGTCTACATCAACATGATTTTATCCAACACCTTCGTTAGCATGGCTGCTATTCCAGGAGGCTTAGGCAAAAGACTTGGTCATTCATTCTAGAAACCTCCCAAAAGGCCCACTTTCAGTAGGACGTGTCAACAGACAGTTCATGCCCTGAGGTTCTATGAACCCCTGCCTTAAACTCCCTGCCTGGCTCTTCCCACCAATGTGGCTCTGGTAACATGATCTACATCTAACCCTAATCATACCTGTGCCCTCCGGCCCCCCACCTCCTAAGAGCCCCCAACTTCCATTCCAGGGCAAATCTCATCTGCCTCCCTCTGCCACAGGGGTGAGCTCTGCCTTATCACCAGGACTAGCAAGCTGGTGAGTGAGTGGTGTTGAGGAGCCTGAGCCTGACATTAATGGACCAATTTTCTGTAGTTGGACAGAGATAAATTATTCAATAGGGCTAATACTGCAGTCATGTTCCTGGCTGCAAAGATCTTTCAGTCCTGGGTACAAATCGTCTGCTGTGAAACAGTAAGTTACTGTGCATTAAACACGAAAGAGGGGACCTCCCTGCTGGTCCAGCAGCTAAGACTCCACGCTGCCAATGCAGGGGCCTGGGTTTGATCCCTGGTCAGGAAACTAGATCCCACATGCCGAAACAAAGACCTAGGCAGCCAAATCAATAAATATAAATATTTTTTTAAAAGATGGAAGTAGACAGCAACCTCTTTTCTCCTTTACCAACTATGACCTTCAACAAGGAAGTTCCCAGTTCCCCCAGACATCCCCAGGCAGTGCCCTGGGAGGGACTGGAGATGGCCCCCAGTGCATTCTGGGTGCCAGAACGGGACTGAGAGAACCAACTACCCAAGAGATGGAAGAGAAGGCCCAGAGACACCAGAGTGGGCCCTCCCAGGCCTCCAGGGATCCCTGTGGTCAGAGCACTGAAGTCTGCGCTCCCTCTGCTTCTAACTCCTTCTGTAATCTCGTAGGCAAATTGCTTACCTAGTTCCTTTATCCACAAAATAGGCAAAACAACATATTTCTGTGTCGTGGAACATTAGATTAACCAATGAATGAGGAGAGACTTTGCAAACTGGGAAGAGCTAGGCAAATCCAAGGGTTCATCTTTTCCAAACTGGTGTCCCTCTGGGACGGGCTGGACAGAGGCCGCCACACCTAGGGTGTCATGTGTGGTTGTGCAGGTTGTGGACTGCACAACTCCAGGGGAGCCTTTCACATGTGTAGGCATGCGAGATGCATACCTTTAACATGACAGCATCCAGCAGCTGCCAGAAAGGATGATTTACTCTAATTCATGTGAAGTGCTGAGCAAGCTTGGGCTGAGGTTGCCTGTCCAGCAGCATCTTGTAAGATGGGAGGAACGAACCCAACGGCAATATCTCCTCTACCAGGTTTGCAAAGTTAAATCACTGTTTTAGTGTCCTAACCGTTCTGTGACTTAACTATATGGCTAGAGGCCAGAAGGAAAACCATCAATCACTTTAAAACTGTGTCAAGTCACTTTAGACTGATCTAGAACCAAGCTCCTAATTGTCGTGGTCAATCCAGGTGTGACTCAAAACACAGAATTCTAAAATCATTTTGAAACATTTTAAAATAGGGAGACTTTGCAGAAATCCAGCCTTTATCTTTTCTTGAGTCATCTGGCTGCTCGGGCCCCATCCCTTTTAGATGGAGCAGGAGTGGCCCCAGCTCCCCTGAACCTGTCAACTCAAAGAAAAAAATGCAAGGCTCCCCAGGTGGTCTCGTGGTTAAAAATCTGCCTGCCAATACAGGGGACACAGGTTTGATTTCTGCTCCAGGAAGATCCCACATGCCACCGAGCAAGAAAGCCCTAGAGTGCTACAACTACTGAGCTTGTGCTTTAGAGCCCGGGAGCCGCAGCTACTGATAGCCCTCATGCCTAGAGGCTGTGCTCCTCGACAAGGGAAGCCACTGCAGTGAGAAGCCGGTTCACCTGCGCCTCAAAACAAGAGAAACCAAGAGCAGCCCCCACGGGCTGAAACAAGAGAAAAGCCTGTGTGCAGCAACAAAGACCTGGCACAGCTAATAATGAACAAATAAATCTTTTTTAAAAAGAAAGAAAGAAAAAAAAGCAACACAGCAGAGCTGAGTTTAAGTTTTATCCAGGGACTTCCTGAGTCCAGGAGACAGCCTATAGCAGCTCTGAGTGAACTGCCCCCAAGAGGTTGGGGAGAAGCTGGTTTATACATTATTTTTTGGCTGGAAAATACCTGCAGTCAATCATAATCTTGGTAAAAGTTTATCCACTGCTGGTCACAAAGAACAGATATTTAGAGTAAGTGATGTTAGTACTTTTCTATATATGGGAAGATGCAGGAACCTGTGGTCATTGACATTCTTCCTGAGACATGCATGGAGCTATCTAGGGGTAGCTTGTCCACAGTACAAGGCATCTCTTCCCATGGGTACCTTCCTTCCTCTCAGTGCCCAGTCAGTGGACACTGCCATAGGTTGCAACTCCACCCTTGTAGAACTGAGTGCTGAGCAGTCTTTGCTGTCCTCTATGTGGGCATCTGTGTGGCTGCTCCTGGCATGGAGGACCCTTGGGACCACTGGACAACCTGTTCCAGAAGCTCTGGGGTCCGGTCAGTGCTGAACATACAGCACTGAGCGTCAGATACCTGTCTCCCTGGAGCCTGAGACCAGAAGCTGCTGCCAACGCCCCCACCTTCTTCTGTGTAGCCTCCCTACTCCTTATGTCCTTACTTAGTGGGACGAGGAAAACAGAGGAGGGTCCCCACCCTCACGCCTGCTTATGCTCTTGGACGCCCCCACAATTACTGAATATCTGCCGCGCCAGGCTTGTGCTGGGGGCTCAAGGAGGGCTTGTCCTTGTGCAACTGTTTTTCCACCAGAAAAGGCTGAAATTCACAAGCAATAAACACATAGTATGGAGTGGGACTCAGAGCAAAAAAACAAAAATTAAACCAGGGCAAGGGGGCAGAGAGAGGCTCCTTCTCACACTGGAGTCAGGGAGGCCCTGACAAGAGGCTGGAGAGAAATGGGTGCCCCTGCGTAAGGCAATAGCTTTCCAGGTAGAGGCTCAGAGAGCAGCCCTAGGGGCTGCATGGAAAACAAACAGGAACCATGAAAGATGAGATAAGAGATGGGAGATGGAGGCAGGTTGTGGGAGGTCTTGGGGCCTCGGGAAGAATGCGGGATACATTCCAAGTTGGATGGTAACTGAGACATCACAGGGTTCAGTTTACACTTGGAAGGAGCACTCTGCTCTCTGCCATGTTCAGAATAAATTGCTGGTGAGCCACGTGGATGAGGGAGGTCCACAGAGAAGCCACATTTGGTGGGGCCAAGAATGTTCAAGGCTGAGACAGTGACAGAGTGATGGGATCGGCCTTAGTGAGTGGATGTGGGTGAGAGGCAAGTGGGGAGTCAGAGAGGACCCTGAAAATAACCCCTGGAAGGGAGGGGCCTTTTACCGAGATGAAGAAGCAAGTCTGGGGATGGTTAAGAATGTGGTCTTGGGAAGATTGAGTTTCAGGTGCTTTTATGGGCTGAATTGTGTCCATTCACAATTCATATGGTGAAGCCCTAACCCCCAGGACTTTGAATGTCCTGCATTTGGAGGTTGGCCTTTAGAGTTGATTCAGTGAAGATGACTCTAATCCCATCTGATTGGCATCCTCAAGAGGAGGAGAATCTGGACACAGAACAGGGATATGATAGAGAGAGGACCACTGAGGACACAGCGAGAAGACAGCTACCCACAAGCCAAGGAGAGAGGCTCAGGAGAAGCCAGACCTGCCAACACCTTGAGCTTGGGTTTCTGGCCTCCACGTTGTAAGGAGCTGTGTTGTTCAGCTCTTCAGAGCACATGGTATTTAGTGACGGGTCCCAGGAAATTGACACAGCTGCCAACTGAGCCTCTAAGTGGAGACGGTTACTCTGTGTCAGAGCTGAGGGAAAGGACACTCAAAGCTGGAGTCACCAGCAGAGGATGCTACTGAGACCCCAGGTCTCAACGGGCCCCTGGGTAGGAAGTGTCCCCCATGAATGGAACTGATGTGGGGCAGGGGGTGCTCAGGGGAAGGAGGATAAAAGGGAAGAGCCTGAGATGGGGGCAGGAGGGACCAAGCGGGGAGAAGTCCCAGGAGGCAGAACGAAGAACGGGTTCCAGGCAGAAGGAGCAGCTGGCCTGTGATGTGAGGGTGGACCAGTTGGACCCCAGCCTGATCCAGGGACTACGGTGAGGGTGATTCCAGTGACGACACAGATCTGGTTGCCGGGGAGTTGAGAGAATGAGTGGAAAGGATGAGGCGACACCTCAAGTCCTTTAGAGGCACAATTTACAGAAGGAAAACCCAGACTAGGAATGGGCACTGCTGTGGGCTCTCCCTGCGGACGTGGACCCCTCATCACACACAGTCTTGTCTGTGTCTAGTGAAAGGATGTATCTAACCTGGTTCTTCTGGGAAGGACCATCAGCTCCCAAGAACTGCTGGGCTGCCCCCATCACCCTTGGTTTCCAGGAAGCTCAGAAACAAACTTGCTGTGTTCACCTCTACAGTCTGGGTGCTCTGCTTCCTCTTTATCCTTCCAGTTTGCTTGTTTACTCTAACTTCCTTATTGCTCAGATCTTTTTATTCTCTTTTGCAACCTTGCATCAGACTTTTGCGACAGGTGGCATATAAACTAATCCCAGCAAATGGAACACCTGTCCAGTCCACCCAGGCCTCCTTGGAGGGACTCTGAATCCTGGGTCTTCTTTTCAGAATGTTTCATTATCATGATGACTACATTAAATTCTCAAATTTTCACATCAAATGAATCTACTTATTTCAATATAAAAATTTAAAAATAGATTCCAGGTCCCTCCTGCCTCCAACCACAGGCTCTACCGTCTTATGCTGTCCCCCTGGGTTCCCCCGACACACCAGTGCCATCTGTGGTGGCCATTCCCTTCCTGGGGTCCTGTCTAGACCCTAGCTCTCAGTAGCATCTTCTTCCCTGGGGATCCGTTGGTTAAGACTTTGTCTTCCTATGCAGGGGGTTCAGGGGGTGCAGGTTCGATCTCTGGTTGGGCAGCTAAGATCCCACATGCCTTGTGGCCAAAAACAAAACAATGTGTAAAACAGAAGCAATATTGTAACGAATTTAATAGACTTAAAATGACAATAATATTTTTTAAATAAATAAAAATATATACTGTGCAACCCCATAGAAAGAAAGGTACAAAGGTAAGGAACAGTTGGAGATAAGGAATCATTGCTGGTAGCAGCCTCCATGGGCCCCATGGTACTGGGAGACGCCCCATCTGGGGAAAAGGCAAAACCGGCAGAACCACAGTACTTACTAGTCAGGATGCCCGACTGTGTAACTGTCTCAAACAGAAACCCAGATCCCCGTGAAGAAGGTGACCAGAGGTCTATAAAGAGGAAGCAGAAACGCGCCTCTCTGCTTAGAAAAGGGCAGAGTATAGACACAAAGCACCGCACCCCAGTCCTCTCATCTGCTTCTCAGCAAATTCTCTCCTCCTTTCAGTTTACAGCCTTTTAAAAGAATGCTCCATAAATAGTTCTCCTAGGGGTTTAGACTTTGGAACTAAAAAACAAACAAACAACAACAAAAAAAACAGAAAGAACCACTCTGGTCACTTCTCTCCATCTGCCACCTCCTTCTCCAGGAAATAAAAGTCCACAGCCAGCTCTAGCCAGGATGAGGTGGGAAAGGGGAGGTGTAAGAAAATATGAGTTAATATCTCAACATATGTAATCTGGAAAAGCTACTGAAACCTCTAAGCCTGTTATCTCGCCCATGATATGGGACAAGCAGCATCTGCCACCATGCTGCTAAGTCACTTCAGTCGTGTCCGACTCTTTGCGACCCCATAGACAGCAGCCCCCCAGGCTACGCCATCCCTTGGATTCTCCAGGCAAGAACACTGCAGTGGGTTGCCATTTCCTTCTCCAATGCATGAAAGTGAAAAGGGAAAGTGAAGTCCCTCAGCCATGTCCGACCCTCAGCGACCCCATGGACTGCAGCCTACCAGGCTCCTCCGTCCACGGGATTTTCCAGGCAGGAGGCTGTTGCAAAGACTGAAGAACACAGGCTGTGTAGCAGCCATGGTGCTGTGCTTGCTAGGCTCTGTACAAGCAGCCTGTTATTACTGTACGTGGACAGCATCTGACGATTCTTTCACTCTGTTCTCAGGTTCTATTTAACCTAAGAGGATGGAGCCATAAGGAAAGGGTCTTACTACCTTGAGGAAATAACAGTGATGATGGTTTGATGCAGAACAAAAGGATAGGAGCATGTGGAGTACCAGCCTGAGAATCGAAACACCAAAGGCCAGGTCTCAGGAAAGAAGCCTGCGGTCCAATTCTCAAGACCTGGGCATTTTTGTCTGGTTTCAGCAACATTAAACTCATCATCTCACCCCCAGCGTTGGTGATGTGACCATCGACCAGAGCTCCTACCTAATGGTAGTTTGACTTCCACGTATAAAGTATCTTCCCTCATCCTGAAATTTAACCAAGAGAAGTGAGAGGAGGACCACATGTGTTATGGTTTCTGGCAAAGCCTGGACTAATGTAATTTCCTGTAAGAAGGCATTAACTAAGCATCATTTTATCGGGCAGGATTTTCGGAGAATAAATGAATTTCCCTCTTGGTTCTTATTCGGTGTTAGCAAACAAAGGACACCCAAAGCAATGGGAAAAGTATTATAGAAGGGAGGGGTTTTAAAATATTGAAAAATAATTTATTTTATTTTTTAAAAATATTTGTTTATGTATTTTTGTGGTTCACTGGGTCTTCATTGTGGTGCATGGGGTTCTCTCTAGTTACCCCATTGCATGTGTGATCTTAGTGCCCTGATCAGAAATCAAACCAGTGTTCCCTGAATTGCAAGGTGAATTTTTAACCACTGGACCACCAGGGAAGGTCCCATGGTCAATATTTTTGGAAAATAACAATCTTTTGTACCAATGGTACTAAGTAACAACAATAAATATTCAAATTTCTATTTCAGATTAAAAATTCTCATTATGTATAATGGAATTGTAATCACATAGGTGCTACAGGTTCGTTTGAAAGTGTTAGTCATTCAGTCGTATCCAACTCTTTGCAAGCCCATGGACTTTGTAGCCCACCAAGCTCCTCTGTCTGTGGAATTCTCCAGGCAAGAATACTGAAATGGGTAGCCATTCCCTTCTCCAGGGGATCTTCCCAACCCAGGGATTGAACCAGGTCTCCTGCATTGCAGGCAGATTCTTTACCATCCGTTCCACCAGGGAAGCCCATAGGTTTGTTTGTATGCCCCCAAAATTCATGCGCTGAATTGTCAACCAAAAATATATATATACAAGAACCTAGAGATTGTCGAGTCCCACAGAGAAAGACAAATATCATGTGACTTCACTTATATATGAAATCTTAGAAAGTGATACAAATGAACTTATTTACAAAACAGAATCACAGACATAGAAAACAAACTTATGACTACTGAAGAGGAAGTGGGGAGGGATAAATTTGGAGTTTGGAATTAACAGATACACACCTGTATATACAAAATAGATAAACAACAAGGACCTACTGTATAGCACAGGGAACTACATTTAATATCTTGTAATAACCTGTAGCAGAAAAGAATCTGAAAAAGAATATATCTATATCTATGTACTGGAATCTCTTTACCACAAAAAGCAAGTAGTTGGAACACCAAAAGATTACTGTTAATTTAGTGCTTTTCTTTATATGGGAAGATGCAAGAGTCTGGGCTCATTGAAATCATTCTCTTGGTAAACACCTTAATTATCTAGGGCCAGGGTACATGGAGGTGGGGGACAGGCTGCTGCACTGGCTGATGACTTGGTGGCCATAATATCCTTTGTTTCACTACCCAACTTCAATCCTATAAAGCTACAGTGAAAGAAGGCTGAGCACCGAAAAATGTATGCTTTCGAACTGTGGTGCTGGAGAAGACTCTGGAGAGTCCCTCGGCCTGCAAGGAGATCCAACCAGTCAATTCTAAAGAAAATCAACCCTGAATATTCATTGGAAGGGCTGTTGCTGAAGCTGAAGCTCTAGTACTTTGGTCACATGAAGCGAAGAGCCAACTCATTGTTAAAGACCTTGATGCTGGGAAATATTGAAGACAACAGAAGGGGACAACAGAGGATGAGATGGTTGGATGGCATCATCAACTCAATGGACATGAGTTTGAGCAAACTGCAGGAGACAGTGAAGGACAGGGACGCCTGGGGTGCTGCAGTCCATGGGGTCACGAAGAGTTGGGCACAACCTAGCGACTGAACAAAAACCATTGGCAGGTTACATTCTTCATACACAAATCCTGACTCCCAGTGTGATGGTATTAGGAGTAGGGACTCTGGGTGACTAGGTCATGAGGATGAAGTCTTCATGAATGTGCTCAGTGTCTCTATGGAAGAGATCCGGGGGAGCTGAGAACCCAGTGAGAAGTCAGGCATCCACGGACCAAGGAGGCCCTCCTGACCACACACTGAATGTGCTGGCAAGCTGATCTTAGTTTCCCTGGCCCAGCAGCCAGAATTGTGGGAGATGCTTGCTGTGTGAGCTGCCTAGTCTGCAGTATTTATGTTATAGCAGCCTAAACGGACTAAGACAATAGGCTTAATTTTCTAAAGTTTGAAGGATCACCATGTGCTCTGTATGTCTGTGGTGCCTCCTGAATGTGAAGGAGTTAGGTGTCACTGGCCTGCTGGACTGAAGAGGCCCAGAGTTGGAGCATCTTGTTCAAAGTCCCAAGGGGGTCCAGGCTGTGGCAGGGAGGGGCTGGAGTCCATGCCCACTGTGAATCCTTCAGTGTGGTGTGTTGTCAGGCTGGGCACCTGTTACCAAGTGCAAGCTCACTCTGCTCACCGCATGATAAGTGAATGAATCCAAGACAAGCTGTTGGGTTCAGGAAGGGACTTTATTCAGGAGCCAGCTGATGGAGAAGATGGCAGGCTAGCTCCTCAAAATAACCATCTTGTCGGGGCCTGGTTGCCAGGTTCTCTTATGGATCAGAGATGGGGGAGGAGATGAGGAAACAAAGTAAAAAGACTGTTCAGTCCTTGCAAATGTCCCCTAGAATGGCAAGCCTCAGGCAGGGGCATGTGCTAGTTTCACTTCCTCACTGTCCTGCACAGGTGGGTGGCTCAGGCTATCTCCCTCAGGCAGGCCATTACGTATGCTTACAAAAGAGGCAAGATGTGGATGGAAGTCCCAGCAGACCCAGTGTAAATTCAAAATTAACCCTTCCCAGTTAGAATTCCCCCTTCTCAACGTGCATCCCTAACCTTGTGGGAGAAAGGGGGACCATTTTGCTTGTCAGATGGATCTTCCTGGGAGTGCCTGCCATTGGTGCTGGAGTTTTAAATGTTGAGACTTGTCTTCTTCTCTTCTTCTTGGAAAAATGCATACTTTACATCTCAAGTTAAGAAACTTACCTCTTCGCTACGCATGGAAAGAAAAGACCCTGGAAAAGACCCTGATGCTGGGAAAGATTGAAGGCAGGAGGAGAAGGGGACGACAGAGGATGAGATGGTTGGATGGCACCACTGACTCAATGGACATGAGTTTTAGCAAGCTCTGGGAGATGGTAAAGGACAGGGAAGCCTGGTGTGTTGCAGTCCATGGGGTCGCAAAGCGTCACATGACTGAGCGACTGAAAAACAACAATGTATGGGAAGACGTAAGAGTCAGGGCTCATTAAGTCACATTTTATATATCTTAGCTATCTGGGGCCTGTAGTGCTTCTCAGGACTCACCAGAGGAAGTGGCTGCAGTCTGATGACTGCCAGGTGGCAGGGATTCTCCTTCCTCAGGGCTTGTTAGCTCCCATTGCTAGGGTTGCAGTTGCTGATTCCATTTCTCAGGTCTTCCCCCCTTGGGAAACATTTTATGATCAACTTTTGTCCCAAGGTACTGGGAGGCTCATCCCAGTTCAGGCAAAATTCTTGATATGCTACTCCAGGGGTTAAGTTTTAGACCAAGCCCCACCAATAATTAAAATTCTCTGGATTCTGTTAATGTTACCCAGGAAACACTACCTTTTGTTGTTTCTTCCCATACCTAGAATCACACTTCTACAATTGTTTCCTCAAAAATGTTTACTCATCCAAGTTATGACGGAGACCTGATTTACACACTGTTTACTGCAAAAGACAGCAATCTTACAAATTAAACATGATAGAAGTAATGTAGACTATGACATAGTATAGCACAGACACAAGGCATATTCTGAAAACAAATTTATAATGATTATTATAAGTAGCTGTAATCCAGTTACAATGATCAAGTGACAGAAGGAGCCATAACTGATTTAATGAGCTATCTACAGTTTCATTGTACTGGGCATGCACACTTATGCATGGCTTAATCTTTGAGACAAGTATATATTACTGGCAGGATCAATCAGGTAGAGAGAAAAAGAAAAATGTTCCAAACGGCATAATCTACCAAACCATTGCAAGTCATAATTAGTTGAAGAAGTTTTTTTCTTACATCTGAAAAACACAGATTTAAACTGGTAATCCTTTGAGATAGAAACCATAAAAATTGCAACCATATTTATCGGTTTATTCAGTTCTCTGTAACCAATCTTTTTGTTTTGCTTTATGAAGTCATCAGGTTTCTCATTAGAATTCAGTTTTTTAAATTCAGTTCAGTATTACGTTCTGAAGTTAGAAACTTGTTTTTTTCTGAAAGTCCTTTCCATAAATCTTAAAGAGGAGGCATTTTTACAAAGGCCTCAGAGTGAAACCATAACTGTTTATATTAACAAAAATTTAAAGAAGGAAAGTTTAAATTTGATTAAAATGCAATTGACAAAGCAACCTGATTACTGTTATGACATATAACACCTTCGGATAACTAAAAATATGACTGATAACATTCTACCTGGACATATCAGATTCTTAGGTTCTAGGGTATCTGTACCATCTACCACAGAATTTGAAGTTTATTATTCATTTAACAACACTTCCCTTGTAGTTTAACATACCAAAAGAACCTGATTTAATATCTCCATTTGGAGTCCCTCAGAGCCCCTTTGAAGCACCCCAGAGTTAGCTGGAGGTCAAAGGAACTTTATTATAATTTGATTTGGGAAGTCTTGTCAAAGGAGTACCAAGTAACATTTTAAAATACAACCAGACCATGGGTCACCATGAAACTTAGCTAAAGCAATAATAGAAGATTTTAAAGGCAAATACAGATTATTTAAAAGGTAACTAGAACTCTGTTATCAAAAGGCAGTTTAACATCTTCAGAAAATTTGTCCGTTTTAAGAGAAGGAAGTGAAATTTATTTTTCATATTAGCTTAAAGTTTCATTTACTCAGTTAAACTTGTCCAAAGCTTAGTCAAACTGACTGATCATGTGCAATAGCATTATATCATTATAGTAGCACAATTTTAACTTTTAAGTTGTAGAATATCCAAAGAGGTTCTAAAACATTATTTCTAAAAGTTATTTTCCATTTAATGGGGCCTCCACCCACTTGTAGGTGTAACACTCAGCTTGCTAATGTGTTATAAAGAGTGTGTTTTGAGGCTTAAGGTCCAGTGGAAATTGACTAGTCCACCGTCCTGGACCTATTTGCTTATATTCAGCCTGTGTAATGTCCTTGGACTATGTCATTCTTTCAGATTGTGTCCTGCCCCCTTTCCTTCTGTTTCATTCCCCCTCTCAGAGATTTTATTCCTATATTCGTATGAGAAATAAAGGGGTACCTACTTCTGTAGTTGCTCTAAGGTTTAGTGAAGCTTCGACCTTGCCTGTCAGGGAGCAAAAATCCCAGAATACCTGGCCTAGGGGCCCCGGGGCAGGACAGCCTTGTTTTCATCTGTATGGGCTGGAATCCTCACACAGTCGTCATTTTCATGTGGAACTGCTGCAGCTCCTTCCGTGACCTTTCTGTGAATCTCCCGGATAATGAAGCCCATACTATAGAGCATCAGAGTACAAAAGTATCTATAAACGACAAAAGACGTCAAAGTCACGGTTAAACATCCGATCAGGTTAAACATCCGATCAATTGACAAAGGTATTTGAATAAAACTTAATTTTTAACCAAAGTAACCAGAGATCTCAAAAGCGAATACACATCACTTAACCAGGCAGAAACATATTTTCTTGGGCTTCCCTGGTGGCTCAGATGGTAAGGAATCTGCCTGCAATGCAGGAGACTCGGGTTCGATCCCTGGGTCAGGAAGATCCTCTGTAGAAGAGAATGACAACCCACTCCAGTATTCTTGCCTGGGAAATCCATGGGACAGAAGAGCCTGGCTGTAGTTCATGGGGTCACAAAAAGCTGGACACGACTGAGGAACTAACTCATACAAAGGCAAAAATCTCACATAATCCATCGAAATGACACTCCAGGAAAGCTTTCCTCTGAACAGAAAGAAAAATCAAATCCACATCCTAATTTACTCTCAAAAAAGACTCATTTACCCAACCAAACTCAACCCAGTCTTAGGAGGTCTTGATCATACATAACTCTTCAGCATATTTTTATTTCTCACACCTTCTACTGAAAGCACATATCTTAGTTTTCTTAAATTTTTTTCCACATTGAGGTACATTTTGGCTCACAAATTTGTAATAGATATAATGCCTCATTTATGCTAAACCTAGGCACAATGAAAGTATTATACTTAATATTAAATTTAATACGTTGATGACTCAAGACATGTCTATATTATTAGATCGACAAAAGTAAACATTAATACCATGTACTAATTTAATATCAAATATTTCCCAGTTCACGTGAACCTGAAACTCACATTAACCGCGGCAATGTGATTAAAAAAAAAAAAAAAAAAGACACAGACACACAGTGAGACCTCAGTTCTTATTTTGGTTTCAATCCTGAGTCAGGTACAGTACTATAAAACCCATTCGTTTGCACAAAGGTTGGATTGATATTGGGTTATCAGCAGATTTTTATTTTTCCTGTTCTAAAATCGCATGGCAAACGACAGTGGAGAGGAGACCAGATAGGACGTCTGCATCTCACAGATACACAGACATGTCCAGTTCCCTCTAGGGGCTCTCTGTCTTCCTTTAAGGAATCCCCACTGTTGTTAATTTAGATGGTTTTTCCCTCTTCCCTCTGAGGCAGCAGCCGATGGAGCTGTGGGGCCCCATGCGTTGCTGCTCGGGCATGCCAACTTGGGGCACCACCGTGAACGTGCCTCAGGCCTCACGCAAGCCTCTGGCCCCAACAAAGTGAAGCGAGGGGGTCTGAGTGGGTGCAGACCTGGATACTTGGTGGGGAGAGAGCCTCAGAGGGGCCAGCCAGGTGCTGGGACCGTGGTGGAGAAAGAGCATCAGAAGAGGACCGGACTTGGCCCCCCCACCATCGGTTCCCCATCGTGTGCCTGGGAGCGGCCCTGCCCCGGGCACCGTGGGCTGCAGCCAAGAGACCACTTGTGGTGCCAGGAAGCTCTCAAGTGGGAAGGAGGGGAGCTGACCACAGACGCCGCGGCTCTATTTTGCCCATTTACCTAATATACTAATGCTTTCCTTCGGGACTGACGGAGTATTCTCCACTTCTATAAGCTTCATAATACCAAAATGCTAAAGACCTACATATATTTCAACAAAAATGACACAAATTTCAACATCAATGCACCGATGAGCCAGCGCTCAGAATAGGTGAGTAGGCTTCACCCTACAGAACAAATGAACCAATTTTGGCTAGATAGCTTACCCCACAAGAATTAGCTCCTCAAATGAACTGATTCTGGTTCCCACTCAGGTAAACAGGCTTTACCCGACAGAACAGAGGGCTTCGCTAGTGGCTCAGATGGTGAAGCGTCTACCTGCAATGCAGGAGACCAGGGTTCGATTCCTGGGTCAGGAAGATCCCCTGGAGAGGGAAATGACAATCCACTCCAGCATTCTTGCCGGGAAATTCCATGGACAGAGGAGCCTGGCAGGGGTTGCATGGGGTCCATGGGGTTGCAAAGAGTCAGACACAACTGAGCAACTAACACATTCCAAATATGCTACAGAACAGATAACTCAATTCCAGCTAGGCATCCTACCCTACAATAATTATTTCCCAGATGAGCCAGTTCCCACTCGGCTAGTCCAAAAAACACCTTCCCCCTCCAACAGGGTACCCCAACCAAATTAGCCTGTCCTGTAAAGGAAATATATTCCCAGGGTGCACACTGGAGTGATCTGTCCTACAAAAATTGAGCCCATCAACTTGTAACACAAAAGCACATGCAAATTACAAACCAGTTATCGGATTATGTAGATTTACAGACTGGTTACCCACCCCAGTATTCTTGCCAGAAGAATTCCACGGACAGAGGAGCCTGGTAGACTACAGTCCATGGAGTCACAAAGAGTTGGACACAACTAAGAAAGGAACACTTTCACTTTCAATTCACCCTACAAATTAAGTCAGTTCCTGGCCCCAAAGGCCAAACGCTGGGAGTAGCCAGCACTGCTTTCAAGGGGCCTTGAAGGAAAGATTCCCAAAACAAATGGTCCTGGCAGCTCCCGATATTGGTTTCAATACCCCCGACCAGGGCTGGCTAGCCAGGAACAGCAAAGCTTCTGCACTGGTGCTCCAAAATTGTTACCCCAAGTCCTCTCTGCTCACCGCAAGATAAGGAAGTGTTGGGATCAGAAAGCGACTTTTTTCGAGAGTCCCCTGATGAAGAAGACAGCAGGCTAGCACCGCAAAATATCCATCTAGTCTGGGCCTGGATGCCAGGTTCTTTTATGGATCAGATATGGGGGAAGGTGAGGAAACAAATTAAAAAGGCTATTCAATCCTTGTAAATGTCCCCTAGAATAACAAGCCTCAGGCAGGGGAATGTGTTTAGCTTCACTTCCTTACACTCCCCCACAGGTGGGTGGCTCAGGTTATCTCCCTGAGGCAGGCTATTCAGTTCAGTTCAGTCACTCAGTCATGTCTGACTCTTTGCCACTCCATGGACTGCCGCACGCCAACCTCCCTGTCTATCACCAACTCCCAGAGCTTGCTCAAACTCATATCCATTGAGTTGATGATGCCATCCAATCATCTCATCCTCACTCATCCCCTTCTCCTCCTGTCTTCAATCTTTCCTACCATCAGGGTCTTTTACAATGAGTCAGTTCTTCGTATCAGGTGGCCAAAGTACTGGAGCTTCAGCTTCAGCATCAGTCCTTCCAAGGAATATTCAGGACTGATTTCCTTTAGGATTAACTGGGTGGATCAGTTTCCTTCAGGATTAATTGGTTTGATCTCCTTGCAGCCCATTATGTATGTTTATAATAACAAACGGGGCAAGATGAGGGTTAAAGTCTCAGAAGCAGCTCCAACATGAATTCAAAATTAACCCTTCCCAGTTACACACTCATGTCCTGGGGGCTGTGGTCAAGAAGGGTGCCAGGCCAGCACCGTACCTAGAGATGGTAGGCCACAAAGTCAGGCCCAGGCCTGACCCCTAGAGGCTGTCCTCCTGCCCCCAGGTGGTCAAGCATGTGGGTGGGCAGGTTCTACGTTCCAAGTTTACTTCTAGGCCACAGAGGAAGTGCTGGCCAGATTGTTAGAAGTGCAGTCCCCTATCCTGTTTGGAAGATGGGTTGACAGCTAGGAGACTGGATGGGAGTTGGGACTGGTAGAAATGGAGACTCAGCAAGAGACTGAAGTGAGTCCTGACCCTTCCTCGGCGGGGCCTGCGTGGCCGCATCCACAGTCGGGGTTGGGGGCCCTGACCGCCCCCCGGACAGACTCCTGTTCTTCCCCCAGTGGACTCACTGCTTGCTAAATGTTCGACTTCTCTGCTTCTTCCCTCTCTCACTAGCTGCACAAGGAAACACTTTCCCTCTTCCCACTGGCCCATCACCCAGAGCCCAGCCTGCCTGGTTTTTCCAGTTGGACCAGAAACAGCTGGCTGTGGAGGTAATTAACCCCTGGGGCCCCTGGGGTTCTTTCCCTGGGCTTGGAGGAGAGAATGGCTCCCTGAGCAGGCTCTGCCATAGCTGGAAACCTCAGGCAGCGTCCCTCACTGGACATGAACACGTCCAGGCTGGGACTGTCCAGGATACCTGGGTTTGGGTTCCAGTCTCCTAGGTTCCAGGGGTACAGCTGTTAGCCAGTGACCATGTCCTGCTTTGTAACGCAGGGACTCGGGGGTGAGCCTGTCCCTGCCCGTGGTGCCGACAGTTCCAGGAAATGATGGATCTGAACAGGGTTTGAAAACACAACAAAGAGCAAACTATTGCACAGTTCAGTTGAGTTCAGTTGCTCAGTTGTGCCCGACTCTTTGTGACCCCATGGACTGCAGCATGCCAGGCATGTGCTATTGCACAAAACCAAACAAAACCACCACCCAAGCCGGTAGAGACCAGCACCGGGGGCAGGAGGGAAGCCTGGCTTTTTTTGGAATCAGCTCGTTCCAGCTCTCCTTCTATGTCAACAAAGCCACTGTTTACACAGCTCTGGGAACCCAGTACTGTGTGGAGGGGGATGCATATTTGTAAGAGCCTCTACTAGGGCCAGACCCACACCACATAGGGGGGTGGATCTTCTCTGATTTGAAAAGATCCCCTGGAAGGCATAAAATCCAAAATCCTAAATCCAAAAGCAGATCAAAAGCAGATGTCTATTTAAAATGAGAATACATATTGCAAAGATACCCATTAAAGGAAGTAAAATCAGTGATATAACAATCAATATTATGATGCTGAAGCTGAAACTCCAATACTTTGGCCACCTAATAGAAAGAGCCAACTCATTGGAAAAGACCCTCATGCTGGGAAAGATTGAAGGCAGGAGGAGAAGGGGATGACAGAGGATGAGATGGTTGGATGGCATCTCCAACTCAATGGACATGAGTTTGAGCAAGCTCTGTGAGTTCATGATGGACAGGGAAGCCTGGCGTGCAGTCCATGGGGTCACAAAGAGTTGGAAATGACTGAGCGACTGAATAACAAAGGAGCTGCTGCTGCTGCTGCTAAGTCGCTCCAGTCGTGTCCAACTCTGTGCGACCCCATAGACGGCAGCCCACCAGGCTCCCCCATCCCTGGGATTCTCCAGGCAAGAACACTGGAGTGGGTTGCCATTTCCCCATTTCCTTCTCCAATGCATGCATGCATGCTAAGTCTCTTCAGTCATGTCCGACTCTGTGCAACCCCATGGACAGCAGCCCACCAGGCTTCTCTGACCAAGGGACTCTCCAGGCAAGAACACTGGAGTAGGTTGCCATTTCCTTCTCCAATAACAAAAGAGAGGGAGGAGTAATTGAAGTGTTCGAATAAACAAAGTTCTTGTCTATTGGAACAGGAATATGTGCACGTCAATAGTGGTATTTTTGTAGTCTGAAGATAACCATGAAATACTGATACTAGAAATATTTAAGAGTAATTGCGTTGCTTGTAAGAATCTGTTCTGCAATAAAAGGACTGGAGATATAGTTATTGGCTTTTCATTACTTTTGTGCCACTTCATTTTTATACTACATAGCATGAGTTCACTTTTTAATATAATAAAACATAGAGCAGAAGTGCTTAGAGATATGATTAAAGTGTTTCATTTCAAAAGAATTTTAAAAAAAATGAGTAACCGCAATAAACTGTGAATTCTAACAAACAGTACCATGATAGCATAATTCAGAAGAACAGACTAAGGGTTTTATTTACTCTATAATATCTTTTAAACTACATTTTAGCGGTTATTCTTTGCTTGCTTCTTATAACAGCAATTTAAAATAACATTTCTTTAAAAAAATATTTTATGTATTTATTCATTTGTTTGTCTGTGCAAGGTCTTAGTTGTGGCCTGTGGGATTTAGTTCCCTGACCAGTGATTGAACCCAGGTCCCCTGTTTTGGGAGCATGGAGTCCTAGCCAGTAGACCACCAGGGAAGTTCCTGAAAACAGCACTTTTATGGAGAAGAGGAAGAAGCCTCTGCCTTTCTCTAGCAGGGCAGCCTCTGGCTCTGTAGATCTAGAACCTTTGCTCTGCTCCACTTCCCACAAAAAGAGGAGTCTGGGCACCCCAGGACATGCTGCACTCATGATGAGGAGACACCTGTCTTGTATTCTTGTACCTTAGCCAGCCCTATGGGTGGCAGGAGCATCCTAGAAGCTGTTTCCACACCCCACAGTCAACAGCGAACTACCTACACACGAGGCAGACAACATAAAATGTATTCATCCCAACTGAAACGTATCCCCAGCTCAGCTTCCCCTTAGCATCCATCCAAACGTGCCCATGGCAGCTGCGGTATCACCAGGAAAACTGGACTGGAGGTGAGAGTGAGCAGAGCAGCTCACCATAGCAGCTATAAAATCTCATGCAAAACATTCTAGTCATATGAGCACCACCCTCCCAGGGCCCCAAGGCTTCCACCTGATTTGCTGTTCAATCACTCAGTTGTGACGAACTCTCTGTCACCCCATGGACTTAGCATGCCAGGCTCCCCTGTCCTTCACTATCTCCCGGAGTCTGCTCAAACTCATCTGCATCGAGTCAGTGATGCCATCCAACCATCTCATCCTCTGTCGTCCCCTTCTCCTCCTGCATCAGGGTTTTTTCCCAGTGAGTCAGCTGTTCACATTAGGTGGCCAAAGTATTGGAGCTTCAGCTTCAGCAACAGTCTTTCCAAGAAGACATGGGATTTCCACCTCATTAGTGTCCAGGTAAATCCTCCTCTGTGCTCCAAGGTGAAGCTCTGGAAGCAAGCCCGTCCTCTGTGTAGGGCTGTCCAGTGCTGAGTTTTTGCCAGAGGACAGATGCTGAGCTGGCACAGGCCTGCCAAAAGCATCACATGGATGCTCAAGCCCTCCCCTCCGCCGGTGATGGGGAGATAGCACCATGCCCAGACAAATCAGCCAGCAGCACGTCTCTGGGCCTTGATGTATCTGCAGGCTCAAGCGGTTAGTTTAGAAGAAAGGTATTCAAGCTCATTGCTGTGCACTACCAGTTAGTGAGAAGACCAGTCTTATGCCTCAGGGTTCTTGATCTGACCTGTTGGAAGGACAGAGTTGTCATCTACTGAGCTGAGAAGGGGTCAGTTGGTGGGGAAATGAAGTCTCAGGTTTGGACAAGTTGCAACTGTGATTCTTGCTTGACATAGGATGGAGACATCACAGAGGGAGCTGAGAACTTAAGGCTGGAGCTGGGGAGGGTAGGATGAGAGGGGAAATGTGGGAGTCATTTGTGTACAGAAGTGGAGACAGCGACCTCTAAAGCCTGCAGTCTGGTGGGGTCACCAAGGGGAGGAAGTCAAAGAAGGGAGTTCTAGATGGAGGCCCAGGGGCAGCAGAGAACCTGGAAATAGCCAGGAGGAAAAGCAGGCACGGCGAGGCTATGGGCTGAGATGTGCTCACTCCCCTCCACCAAATTCACATGTTGAAGCCCTAATTCCCCCACCCCTACCCCAGCACACTGCTGAATGTGACTACATTCAGAGATAGGGTCTTCAAAGGAATGATTCAGGTAACATGAGGCAAGACAATTGGGTGGGTCTTCATCCCATCTTCTGTTCTCAAAACAGATGTGGATTCAGAAAGGCCCCAGGGGTGCACGTGTACAGAGAGAAGGCCACATAGGGGCAGAAGTTTTCCCTTCTTTTCTTCTAAATTCTTTGGTCTAATAATTAAATTGATGTGGCATCCGGTCCCATCACTCCATGGGAAATAGATGGGGAAACAGTGGAAACAGTGTCAGACTTTATTTTTTTGGGCTCCAAAATCACTGCAGATGGTGATTGCAGCTATGAAATTAAAAGATGCTTACTCCTTGGAAGAAAAGTTATGACCAACCTAGATAGCATATTCAAAAGCAGAGACATTACTTTGCCAACAAAGGTCCTTCTAGTCAAGGTTCCAGTAGTCATGTATGGATGTGAGAGTTGGACTGTGAAGAAGGCTGAGCGCCAAAGAATTGATGCTTTTGAACTGTGGTGTTGGAGAAGACTCTTGAGAGTCCCTTGGACTGCAAGGAGATCCAACCAGTCCATTCTGAAGGAGATCAACCCTGGGATTTCTTTGGAAGTAATGATGCTAAAGCTAGTACTATGATGCTAACTCTAGTACTTTGGCCACCTCATGCAAAGAGTTCACTCATTGGAAAAGACTCTGATGCTGGGAGGGATTGGGGGCAGGAGGAGAAGGGGATGACCGAGGATGAGATGGCTGGATGGCATCACTGACTCGATGGACGCGGGTCTGAGTGAACTCTGGGAGTTGGTGATGCACAGGGAGGCCTGGCGTGCTGCGATTCATGGGGTCGGACACAACTGAGCGACTGAACTGAACTGAACTGAACAGATGAACAGGAGAAAAACAAATTTGATTTTGTATGTATGGGATCCCCATATGAGCCCCAAAGGCAGTCCCATAATTGAGGCCAATATACCACTTGGAGTTAAGAACCAGAGTAGGGACCTGGCCTCCAAAGGGGAGGAGGGTCACTCTCAGGATGCTAAGGAGGTCCTGTCATTGGCTGTTTGCCCTGCTGCTCAGGTAAGTCTGTCAGATAAAAAGTCATCTCTGATAAGAGCTCCCTTTCTAGGTCAGTGTGTGTGTGTACTCAGTCAATCACACTCAGTAGTGTCCAACTCTTTGCAACCCCTATGGACTATAGCCTGCCAGGCTCTTCTGTCCATGGGATTGACAGTATTCAGGCAAGAATACTGGAGTGGGTTGCCATCTTCTACTCCAGGGGATCTTCCTGACCCAGGGATTGAACCCATGTGTCTTATGTCTCCTGCATTGGCAGGCAGGTTGTTTACCACTGAGCCATCCAGGAAGCCCAAATCAGGCCCTCTGTCAACATCTTTCAGGCACTTAAGGGAGAGGTAAAAGTTTTTCATAAGTCAGCTGGGTCTTGATTGCCTTCCCCTCGAAATAATCCACATGGCTAAATGGGCACATTTTGGGGGTCTATGTTCTGCTTCCCTCCAACTATGTGGGGACACATGGAGAAGACGACTGTCTGCAGGCCAGGGAGAGAGGCTGCAGAGGAAATCCACACTGCCCACACCTTGATCTCTGACTTTCAGAACGATGAGAAAATACATTTCTGTTGTTTAAGCGGCCGGTTTGTGGTCTTTTGTGGCCTGATCACACTGCTCTAGGTGGGGTCCCGGAGACCCAGGAGAAATAGTGCACTGAGGGGTGAGATCAGTGATGATCGATGGATACAGTGTCACCAGGGGTCAAGTCAAGTGAGGGCCTGAAACCTGCCTCCTTCCCAATTTGGGATGGGGAGTTATCCCTGTGGACCCAACCTAATCAGGAAAGAATCTTTCCAAGCCAGGTAAGAGAAAGTTGTTAGTATGGAGGAGGAACAGAGAGACACAGGTGGCTGGCTTTGAAGATGCAGAAAAGGGCCACACATGCCAAGATGCTGGAAAAGGCAAGAAAGCAGATTCCCTCCTAGAATCTTCAGAAAGGAGCATGCTCCTGCTGACACCTTGTTTTTAGCTCAGCAAGACCCATGTCTGACTTCTGATTTCCGGAACTCTCACGTAACAGATGTATAACATTTAACCAGCCAGTGTGTGGACATCTGTGAGAGCCACAGTAGAGAAAAAGACTAAAAAAGAGAGAGAGGCATGTGTGGGCACACACACACACACTCACATACACACTTTTGTTGTGTGTTTAAAACTGGTTAAGCTGTAGGTGACCACAGTAATCATTGGAGGCTGGGTGTCAGAGTATCCATGTCTCCTGCAGGAAGGGAATAGAAATGTTGGTGTTCTTTATATTTTAAAGAAAATGTGTACTCAAGTCTGTATGTTCAAAAAAAGACTGTTGCTAAAGGTCTAGTAGTTGCATCACTTTGGAACTCTTCAGAGAACCACAGACAGATCAGTATAATAGAACAGAATAGAAAAGAACCACCCCACACATTGGTGGGCAACTCATACAGGCTACAGGGGTCCTGACAACAGTGGGGATTGAGGGATCATTTCATCAGCAGCCCTAGGACTAGCCTGGGGAGGAGACTGGGCTGGGGAGACTGTGGGTTTTGAGAGTTGGAACCATCTGATCTGCAGCAGAAGAAAGCTGTCTATTTGCTCACCCTCAAAACTCCCACCCTCAAGAAAAACTCATTCTGGAGTGACAGGCATGACTCCGTCAACTGAAAAAAAAGCACAACCTGAAAGTTGAGAATTATGTTTTATTCAGTGAACAGTCGTAGGGCATAAGCCCAGGACACAGCACCTCAGATCACTCTGACAGACTGCTCCAAAGAGGTCAGGGAGGAGCCAGGATATATAGGACTGTTTACAACAAAAACCAGATAGTCTGAAGATCAAAAGATGACTGTTAAAGCGAACCAGCCATATCAAGTTAATAAATTTAGCACTTTTCTAGGTGTGGGAAGATGCAAGAGTCTGGACTCACTGCAATCATTCCTTTGATGAGAGCCTGTTCTACCTGGGGCCAGAATCCTCTGTTTTCTCATCCTGTGTCTCCTCAAGGTGCATCACTGGGAGTGGCTGCAGCAGTTGACTGCTGGATGGTGGGAGGCATCCTGTGTCCATCCTGACTTCCCTCAGGGTGCCCAGGTCGGGGTGGCTGCAATGTGATGGCATGATGACCACAACCTCCTTTGTTTACTGATATGGCAGGCAATAATTTTTTCACTCACAGCTCTACAGGAATAGCGGCAGTTAGAGCTAGGTCTACACTGATACCTGCCCTGGAAGGCTCAGAGATTGTCAGGGGGCCCAGGGCTGGGCAGAGGCTCTGCGGGGTGGGGTGGGGGACATCTGTCTCCACATCTGGGATATCTACCTGAAGGTCTGGCCAGTGATGAGCAGGGAATCTCATCCAGGCACATTTACTGAGCTGCTGCTTCGTTCAGTGGCCAGGTCCCAATCTGAGACCTAGTTGAGTATCTGTTCTGCCTAGGTCTTGCTCTTATGAGATCAGTAGAATGTCTATTTTACCAAGCTATTTTACTTAACTCAAATATGCTAAGAAGCTTGAGTTGCTGCATACCTTATAAGTGGCTGGGCTGGAGTCTGAACTGAGGGCACTGAGGGCTCTTTAGGTCTCCATGCCTCCAACAACACAGATCAGGAAACACATCCCTTGACCCACCCCCTTTAAGTGGCTGCCTTCACGTCTGTTGGGAATGCAGCTACAGCCAGCAGAGCGAGGACCCTCCAGGCATCTCCCAGGCCACTGCCGAGATGATGGAACAACTGACAGGATGTCTCAGAAGTTGGGGAGGTTTTCAGGAAGGGGTAGGCTCTAGGGAAAAGTGAAGGTGTTAGTCGTTCTATCATGTCTGACTCTGTGACTCCATGGACTGTAGCCTACCAGGCTCCTCTGTCCGTGGGATTCTCCAGGCAAGAATACTGGAGTGGGTTGCCATTCCCTTCTCCAGGGATCGCCCCAACCCAGGGATCGAACCTGCATCTCCTACATTACAGACAGATTCTTTACCATCTGGAGAAAAGACCTGTATTTGAATGCAGACATCCTTTGTTGCCGTCAAAGGAGAAAAGTGGCTCAGAGTAAGGCTGCCCCCATGGGGCTGGAAGAAATCCAGGTGAAGCTTGGGGAGATGGGCTCCAGAGTCAGGGGTGACAGAGAGTCACTGGTGGCCACTGGGCAAGGATAGTGTCAAGGTCACTGATGTCCATCTCTTCACCCTCCAAATCTGCCTGCCCACTCAGACTGCTCTCCTGAGAGGCAGCTAAAAACACACCCCCCTCCCACCTCCTGACCTCACCCTGTCCCTGTTTGTCGAAAGTGGGAGGAGGTGAGGGTCCAGTTTCCAGGCAGGCTTTAAACACAGGCAGATGAGGGACCTGAGTAGGTCATCAATGAGAGATCATTGAAAGCATGTTGGTAATTATTTTTCACTTGGGGGAGCCCCTTGCATGTGCCAGATGCTATTGGTGGACCCACTTACATAGCCCATGAATCCCCCCATCCCTGAGGGCTGGACAGCACTGAGCCCACCTTGGCAGGTGGGGAGACCAGGGCAAGGGGGTGTCATGACCTGTCCTGGGCCACACGACTAGCGAGCCTGGCCGCCTGGGTTACATCATGCAACCCTGGCCCAGCACTCAGAACGAATTCAAAGATGAATGGTGTGGCTGGACCGGACCTTCTGTTCCCATCTTATTAATGAGGCCAACAGGCTTTTCAGCCCTCACGTTTGTATAACAAAGAGCAGCAATCCAGCTGATGCCAACTTCTAGACTTCTCACTCTTCTAGAAACCTAAACCAGTTAGGGAAACTGGAGCGGCCTTCCCCCTGTATTCTCATGGCAAGCTAGACCCTGGCTCGCCACGGAGCTGGGCAGTGTAGCAGGAGGCAAGGTCAAGATTTTGTGTGGAAGTCAGGCCGGGGGGAGAGAGAGGGGTTTGATTAGCATTGGGCAAGATGGTAGGATGAGCAGAAACAGCCAGGAGACGATTTTGAGGTGAGGGGTTTGAAATGATCTTCAACTGTCTGTGGACACTCGCCATTGACAAGCTGATGGGCTTTTGGGGAATTTCCTGAATGAAAAGATGGAGGTTTCTGCCTGGGAGCAGACAACAGGAGGGACAAAATTGTGCTATGAAGACAGCGGGTTTGTAAGGTTTCTGTAGCCAGAGCTGTGGGTGCATGTGTTTCCATTCTCAAATCAGATCATCTCATTAATAGCTGCATTTCCAACAAACAGTTATTAAACACAGAACTTACAATCACATCAAAGTCTATACTATATACTTACATTGTCATCATCAGTGACATCTCATTAAGCATTGTGACCGAAACTTACAATTCAAGATATTTTTTGACACTCGGTGCCCTACACCTCAGGTAATTTAAAAATTGCACTTTCTTCCAGGGAAGTGTGACAGGTTAATCCAAAAGGCCATAAACACATATTGTCAAATGAAAAACAAATTAAATCCAGACTTAGCAAGGAGAGGCCATATTTGAAATGCTACTGCGAGGAAGGAAAAAGGCCTCTTGCAATGGGTGGGCTGCTCTGAGCAAAGATGTTCAGACATCTCATGATGCAAAAGGAAACTAGAAAAGAACAGGGTGCTGGGAAGCGAGACAGATGAAAGAAGGGGGCTCTGGCAGGGGTCCTCAGGAGGGGCTGCCTAACAGCATGAGTCAAGTTCAGGAGCTTGGATGGAGAGAAGCTGCGCTCTGGGTAACCAGTGTTTCGTCCTCATGATCAGTGGGGACAAGCGGTTGAGGTAATCTTTTATGAGGCAAAGAATGGGAATGTGAGGGGTTCTTCACACAGCATTATCCAGGTAAACAACAGAGGCCTCTAGGTGTCTTGCTTCCCATGTGTCTCAGTGGCAAAGAATCTGCCTGCCAATGCAGAGACACAGGAGATGTGGGTTCGATCCCTGGATTGGGAAGATCCGCTGGAGAAGGAAATGGCAACCCATTCCAGTATTCTTGCCTGGGAAATGCCAGGGACAGAGGAGCCTGGCGGGCTACAGTCCACAGGGTTGCAAAGAGTCGGTCACGACAGAGCACACACATGCCCTAGGTGTCTTACTAAGTCTTATGAAGAAGGGAGGGGATTCCTTGCAGTAAGCCGTTTACTGGAATACGAAAGGGTCAGGGGATGTCTAAACCTTCAGGTAGAATTCAACCTTATCAATACTAAACAGATTATTTGGGGTGGACCTGAGAGGGTCACAATAGGATGGAAATGCAAGTTCAAGGAGAAAAAAAAAAAAATCCACATGAAATTCCTGACTGTAAAAGAAAAGCTGGTTCTTGTCCTTTCTGAGTGGTCACCGGTGGGGTTATTTAGATTCAGTTGGATACATTTTCAGTTCAATTCAGTCGCTCAGTCGTGTCTGACACTTTGAGACCTCACGGACTGCAGCACACCAGGCTTCACTGTCCATCACTAACTCCCGGAGCTTACTCAGATTCATGTCCATTGAGTCAGTGATGCCATCCAATCAACTCATCCTCTGTTGTCCCCTTCTCCTCCTGCCTTCAATCTTTCCCAGTATCAGGGTCTTTTCCAACGAGTCAGTTTGGCCAAAGTATTGGAACTTCAGCTTCAGCATCAGTCCTTCCAATGAATATTCAGGACTGATTTCCTTTAGGATTGACTGGTTGTATCTCCTTGCAGTCCAAGGGACTCTCAAGAGTCTTCTCCAACACTGCAGTTCAAAAGCATCAATTCTTTAGCACTCTTTCTTTATAGTCCAACTCTCATATCTATACATGACTACTGGAAAAACCATAGCTTTGACTAGACGAACATTTGTTGGCAAGGTAATGTCTCTGCTTTTTAATATGCTGTCTAGGTTGATCATAGCTTTTCTTCCAAGGAGCTGGCATCTTTTAATTTCATGGCTACAGTCACCATCTGCAGTGATTTTGAAGCCCCCCAAAATAATCTCACTGTTTCCATTGTTTCCCCTTCTATTTGCCATGAAGTGATGGGACCAGATGCCATGATGGAGTTTTACGTGATTAAGAAAATATATTTAAAATGTTCTTATTCAAAATATGGTGAATGCCATGCTTCACTTGTTAGATGTATGACAGTTGTTTCAATGTCAGCTTAGGCAGTGCAAGGGGGCACCTGGTCTCTCAAAAATATTTTATAAGTTAGAGAAGTAAGAATTTGAAGACCATTGCCAGGAGTGGATGGGATTTGAGTCTTAAATGTGGCTTTCAAAGGCCTCCAGTAGTGGGATGGGGGTGAGGAGGTGTGGGTTCCCCACTGTCAAGAGGAGAGCCCCTCAGTTTAGGAGAGGGTGTGGGGCATAGGAGGGGTCTGTCAGTCTGGGAGTCAGCCCTCTGGCCTGTGGGCTGCTGGAAATTCTTCTGGACAGACTGGCCTAGCGTCCACCTTCCCTCTGCAATCCTAAGGGAAGCAATTTCCTACCCCAGGCGGTGCTCAGCTCTGGCCATACCTTGCACTCACCGGAGGCTCCAGGGAAACCAGGCGTGCTCAGGCCACACTGGGGCCACTCAGGTCCAAACCCCTGGGGACAGGACCCGGGGCTCTGGAGGATTTTCTTCTGCCAGGAGGTTCCCAGGGGAGCCCAGTGGCATGCCTCTGCCTGAAGGGACCTGCCGTACCAAGAGCAAAGTGTGTGAGAAAACACAGCATGAGTTTTTTGTTATTAAAGGGACCCCAGCCCTGAAGCCCCACCTCTCCCATCTCCACCACTCAGATGCAGGCCCGCAGTGGTTTCTGTCCTTCCCTCTGGCCTCTCTCTGCTCCCTGTTGGCCCTTCTATCTCCCAAATTCTCACTTTGTCCCTCTTTGGAGGCTGAAGTGGGCAGAAAGAATTAGCCTCTTTTGGGTTCTAACCAGAAAAAAAATTCTAATTATGTTGACTTTTGTGTTTGTGTAAAATAATAGGCTGTTTACTCATAGCCTATGAAATGAACTTAAAAAAAATTTTTTTTCATAGAAGTTCACTTTATTAAATGTCTGATGGTTTGTACCATCCAGAAAATACAGTCTTTATCAATTATCTGCAGAAAATTCACCTGCTTATTTGTTATTTATT